>NC_091581.1:7992398-8007398 GCF_042767895.1 Penaeus vannamei
GGAGAGTCGAGGAAGGTCCGTGCTTGGCTTGGAGGAGAGTCGAGGAAGGTCCGTGCTTGGCTTGGAGGAGAGTCGAGGAAGGTCCTAGCTTGGCTTGGAGGAGAGTCGAGGAAGGTCCGTGCTTGGTTTGGAGGAGAGTCGAGGAAGGTCCGTGCTTGGCTTGGAGGAGAGTAAATGAAGGTCTGTGCTTGGCTTGGAGGAGAGTCGAGGAAGGTCCGTGCTTGGCTTGGAGGAGAGTAAATGAAGGTCTGTGCTTGGCTTGGAGGAGAGTCGAGGAAGGTCCGTGCTTGGCTTGGAGGAGAGTCGAGGAAGGTCCGTGCTTGGCTTGGAGGAGAGTAAATGAAGGTCCGTGCTTGGCTTGGAGGAGAGTAAATGAAGGTCTGTGCTTGGCTTGGAGGAGAGTCGAGGGAGGTCCGTGCTTGGCTTGGAGGAGAGTCGAGGAAGGTCCGTGCTTGGCTTGGAGGAGAGTCGAGGAAGGTCCGTGCTTGGCTTGGAGGAGAGTCGAGGAAGGTCCGTGCTTGGCTTGGAGGAGAGTAAATGAAGGTCCGTGCTTGGCTTGGAGGAGAGTCGAGGGAGGTCCTTGCTTGGCTTGGAGGAGAGTCGAGGGAGGTCCGTGCTTGGCTTGGAGGAGAGTCGAGGAAGGTCCGTGCTTGGCTTGGAGGAGAGTCGAGGAAGGTCCGTGCTTGGCTTGGAGGAGAGTCGAAGGAGGTCCGTGCTTGGCTTGGAGGAGAGTCGAGGAAGGTCCGTGCTTGGCTTGGAGGAGAGTCGAGGGAGGTCCGCGATTGATTATTTATGTAAATTCAATCTCAGTCATGGGTACATTATGGGTACTTGGCTTAGGTCGACGGCATATCGAGTGAACTGTAGACATTTGCAACTGCGAGGAATTCTCCCTTTTTATACCAATGTCAAGTGTTGTTTTGTTCCATTAACTGTCTTTGCTTTCGTGTTTTACTCATTTGTTTGGGCTTGGCACTCTGTCGACATGCTTCTTTTGCTGAGTTTAATATGTGTATTACTTTTTCAGAGCCCCGTTTCTTCTTGTTTTTATAAACAATTGAAATTTAATATCCTTAATACTCACTTAATATTATTATTATTATTAATTATTATTATTATTACTACTATTATTATTATAATTATTATTATTTTATTATTATTATTATTCTGTTCTCACGGCCAAGCTATCTTTCCCAGCATTTCCGATCCTCATTCATTGCCCTCTCGGTGCCCTCGCCAAGACGCACCCCGGCATGCAAGGGGACGACCTGCCAAGAAGATTCTGCAGCGTTTGCGTCGGAATCATCACCACCATCACCATCATCTTCACCATCATCATCATCATCATTATCATCATCATTACTATCATCAGTATTATCAATGTTATAATTACAATCACTATGTCCGTAAGTGCTTGCGAAGACGCTGCTCCTCCATTCCTGAAGGAGGAGGTCCGCGACACGCCCCCTTCCTCTCTCCCGGCGCCGGCACCTGCTTCCGCCCGCGATGGACACCTCAGGACTTTGGTATGCAACACGCGGGTTCACGCCGAGGCTGGGCGCTCGGGTCAGAGTGTCAGTGGTGTGGGTGGTGGTATTGGCAATGGTATTTGTGGTGGTATTGGCAGTGGTGAGACTGGTGGTATTGGCAGTGGTGTGGGTGGTGGTATTGGCAGTGGTGTGGGTGGTAGTATTGGCAGTGGTGTGGGTGGTGGTGTTGGCAGTGTTATTTGTAGTGGTATTGGTAGTGGTGTGGGTGGTGGTATTGGCAGTGGTATTTGTGGTGGTATTGGCAGTGGTGAGAATGGTGGTATTGGCAGTGGTGTGGGTGGTGGTATTGGCAGTGGTGTGGGTGGTGGTATTGGCAGTGGTGTGGGTGGTGGTATTGGCAGTGGTGTGGGTGGTGGTATTGGCAGTGGTGTGGGTGGTGGTATTGGCAGTGGTGTGGGTGGTGGTATTGGCAGTGGTGTGGATGGTGGTGTTGGCAGTGGTGTGGATGGTGGTATTGGCAGTGGTGTGGATGGTGGTATTGGCAGTGGTGTGGGTGGTAGTATTGGCAGTGGTATTTGTGGTGGTATTGGCAGTGGTGAGACTGGTGGTATTGGCAGTGGTGTGAGTGGTGGTATTGGCAGTGGTGAGACTGGTGGTATTGGCAGTGGTGTGGGTGGTGGTATTGGCAGTGGTGTGAGTGGTGGTATTGGCAGTGGTGTGGGTGGTGGTATTGGTAGTGGTGTGGGTGGTGGTGTTGGCAGTGGTGTGGGTGGTGGTATTGGCAGTGGTGTGAGTGGTGGTATTGGCAGTGGTGTGGGTGGTGATATTGGCAGGGGTGTGGGTGGTGGTATTGGCAGTGGTGTGAGTGGTGGTGTTGGCAGTGGTGTGGGTGGTGGTATTGGCAGTGGTGTGGGTGGTGGTGTTGGCAGTGGTGTGGGTGGTGGTATTGGCAGTGGTGTGGGTGGTGGTATTGGCAGTGGTGTGGATGGTG
The DNA here is from genome assembly GCF_042767895.1 of Penaeus vannamei. Lineage (NCBI taxonomy): Eukaryota > Metazoa > Arthropoda > Malacostraca > Decapoda > Penaeidae > Penaeus > Penaeus vannamei. Next base: position 7,994,880 of record NC_091581.1, read on the forward strand.
GTATTGGCAGTGGTGTGGGTGGTGGTATTGGCAGTGGTGTGGGTGGTGGTATTGGCAGTGGTGTGGGTGGTGGTATTGGTAGTGGTATGAGTGGTGGTATTGGCAGTGGTGTGGGTGGTGGTATTGGCAGTGGTGTGGGTGGTGGTATTGGCAGTGGTGTGGGTGGTGGTATTGGCAGTGGTGTGAGTGGTGGTATTGGCAGTGGTGTGGGTGGTGGTGTTGGCAGTGGTGTGGGTGGTGGTATTGGCAGTGGTGTGAGTGGTGGTATTGGCAGTGGTGTGGGTGGTGGTATTGGCAGTGGTGTGGGTGGTGGTATTGGCAGTGGTGTGGGTGGTGGTGTTGACAGTGGTGTGGGTGCTGGTATTGGCAGTGGTGTGGGTGGTGGTATTGGCAGTGGTGTGGGTGGTGGTATTGGCAGTGGTGTGGGTGGTGGTATTGGCAGTGGTGTGAGTGGTGGTATTGGCAGTGGTGTGGGTGGTGGTATTGGCAGTGGGATGAGTGGAGGTAATGGCAGTGGTGTGGGTGGTGGTGTTGGCAGTGGTGTGGGTGGTGGTATTGGCAGTGGTGTGGGTGGTGGTGTTGGCAGTGGTGTGGGTGGTGGTATTGGCAGTGGTGTGGGTGGTGGTATTGGCAGTGGTGTGAGTGGTGGTATTGGCAGTGGTGTGGGTGGTGGTATTGGCAGTGGTGTGGGTGGTGGTATTGGCAGTGGTGTGGGTGGTGGTATTGGCAGTGGTGTGGGTGGTGGTATTGGCAGTGGTGTGGGTGGTGGTATTGGCAGTGGTGTGGGTGGTGGTATTGGCAGTGGTGTGGGTGATGGTATTGGCAGTGGTGTGGGTGGTGGTATTGGCAGTGGTGTGGGTGGTGGTATTGGCAGTGTTATTTGTAGTGGTATTGGTAGTGGTGTGGGTGGTGGTATTGGCAGTGGTGTGGGTGGTGGTATTGGCAGTGGTGTGGGTGGTGGTATTGGCAGTGTTATTTGTAGTGGTATTGGTAGTGGTGTGGGTGGTGGTATTGGCAGTGGTATTTGTGGTGGTATTGGCAGTGGTGTGGGTGGTGGTATTGGCAGTGGTGTGGGTGGTGGTATTGGCAGTGCTGTGGGTGGTGGTACTGCCAGTGCTGTCGGTGGTGCTATTGGCAGTGTTATTTGTAGTGGTATTGGTAGTGGTGTGGGTGGTGGTATTGGCAGCGGTGTGGGTGGTGGTATTGGCAGTGGTGTGGGTGGTGGTATTGGCAGGGGTGTGGGTGGTGGTATTGGCAGTGGTGTGGGTGGTGGTATTGGCAGTGGTGTGGGTGGTGGTATTGGCAGTGGTGTGGGTGGTGGTATTGGCAGTGGTGTGGGTGGTGGTATTGGCAGTGGTGTGGGTGGTGGTATTGGCAGTGGTGTGGGTGGTGGTATTGACAGTGGTGTGGGTGGTGGTATTGGCAGTGTTATTTGTAGTGGTATTGGTAGTGGTGTGGGTGGTGGTATTGGCTGTGGTATTTGTGGTGGTATTGGCAGTGGTGAGACTGGTGGTATTGGCAGTGGTGTGGGTGGTGGTATTGGCAGTGGTGTGGGTGGTGGTATTGGCAGGGGTGTGGGTGGTGGTATTGGCAGTGGTGTGGGTGGTGGTATTGGCAGTGGTATGAGTGGTGGTATTGGCAGTGGTGTGGGTGGTGGTATTGGCAGTGGGATGAGTGGAGGTAATGGCAGTCATTTAAAACTGAGATTGAAATAATTCCTTAGGTCTAAGTAAATTGCAATTATTCTCATAAACGAGGGTTGCAGTCTGGCCGAGGCTTTTCAGTCTTTCTGAACACCTTAAAAAGCTTAAATTAAAAAATATATATATATAAACAGTATATATACACATGTATAATCTTTGATACCTAAAAAATAGACCTACATAAGAATAAATACAATCACAGATTTTCTTGAAATGATGTGAAGAGAAAGAACACAATTAAAACTGAATAACTGAATAAATCTTCACAAAAATCGAGTGGTGAGGGTAATCAGGATAAGGTCGAGTATAAAGATAATGATGATAGTGATGATTGGTTGTCATAATGATATAACGTCACGAAATTGTTATAGTGATAGTGATTATATAATTGAAAATACTGATGATGATGATAATGATAATAAGTATAATATCAATATTAATGATAATAAAACAATGATAATGTTCATGATAATGATGAGAATGATGATAGTATTAGTATCAATATTATTATTATCATTATTACTATTATTGTTATTATTATCATTATTATTATTATTACTTATTATCATGAATATTATTATTATTGTTGTTATTACCATGATGATTATGATGAGGAATAGGATGATGATGATTTTCATTATATTCATTGTTGCTAATATTAATATGATCATTATTATTATCATTATCATCATTTTCATCATTTTTATTAATATTATTATCGTTTATGTAATCATCAGCATTTTTATTATTATTGTTGTTGCCATAATTATTATTGTCATTATTGTTGTTATTACTATTATCATCATTATTATAATCATAATTATTATTATCATTATTATTACTATCATCATCATTATTATCTTTATCATCATTTATATCATTATTGACTACCACCATATTACCAGTACCTCTGCTTCTGATACCAATTGTGCGTGAATGATAGCAAAGGAATACCATGATAACATGACACTGCTGGGAAATGAGTTTTATCACAGTACCAACATAACGCTGGAGACGAGAGCAAATATTACGTAGTCGATGATAAACAGAATATGTTGCGTCTCAGCATCAGCATCAGTCTCTGTATTAACATCAGTCTCAGCATCAGCATGTCTCAGAATCAGCATCAGTCTCAGCATCAGTCTCTGTATTAGCATCAGTCTCAGCATCAGCATGTCTCAGAATCAGCATCAGTCTCAGCATCAGTCTCTGTATTAGCATCAGTCTCAGCATCAGCATGTCTCAGAATCAGCATCAGTCTCTGTATTAACATCAGTCTCAGCATCAGCATGTCTCAGAATCAGCATCAGTCTCAGCATCAGCATCAGTCTCTGTATTAGCATCAGTCTCAGCATCAGCATGTCTCAGAATCAGCATCAGTCTCAGCATCAGTCTCTGTATTAGCATCAGTCTCAGCATCAGCATGTCTCAGAATCAGCATCAGTCTCAGCATCAGTCTCTGTATTAGCATCAGTCTCAGCATCAGCATGTCTCAGAATCAGCATCAGTCTCAGCATCAGCATCAGTCTCTGTATTAGCATCAGTCTCAGCATCAGCATGTCTCAGAATCAGCATCAGTCTCAGCATCAGTCTCTGTATTAGCATCAGTCTCAGCATCAGCATGTCTCAGAATCAGCATCAGTCTCAGCATCAACATCAGTTTCTGCATCAGCATCAGCATCAGTCTCAGCATCAGCATCAGTCTCTGTATTAGCATCAGTCTCAGCATCAGCATGTCTCAGAATCAGCATCAGTCTCTGTATTAGCATCAGTCTCAGCATCAGCATGTCTCAGAATCAGCATCAGTCTCAGCATCAGCATCAGTCTCTGTATTAGCATCAGTCTCAGCATCAGCATGTCTCAGAATCAGCATCAGTCTCAGCATCAACATCAGTTTCTGCATCAGCATCAACATCAGTCTCAGCATCAGCATCAGTCTCTGTATTAGCATCAGTCTCAGCATCAGCATGTCTCAGCATCAGCATGTCTCAGAATCAGCATCAGTCTCTGTATTAGCATCAGTCTCAGCATCAGCATGTCTCAGAATCAGCATCAGTCTCAGCATCAGCATGTCTCAGAATCAGCATCAGTCTCTGTATTAGCATCAGTCTCAGCATCAGCATGTCTCAGAATCAGCATCAGTCTCAGCATCAGCATCAGTCTCTGTATTAGCATCAGTCTCAGCATCAGCATGTCTCAGAATCAGCATCAGTCTCAGCATCAGCATCAGTCTCTGTATTAGCATCAGTCTCAGCATCAGCATGTCTCAGAATCAGCATCAGTCTCAGCATCAGCATGTCTCAGAATCAGCATCAGTCTCTGTATTAGCATCAGTCTCAGCATCAGCATGTCTCAGCATCAGCATCAGTCTCAGCATCAGCATCAGTCTCTGTATTAGCATCAGTCTCAGCATCAGCATGTCTCAGAATCAGCATCAGTCTCAGCATCAGCATCAGTCTCTGTATTAGCATCAGTCTCAGCATCAGCATGTCTCAGAATCAGCATCAGTCTCTGTATTAGCATCAGTCTCAGCATCAGCATGTCTCAGAATCAGCATCAGTCTCAGCATCAGCATCAGTCTCTGTATTAGCATCAGTCTCAGCATCAGCATGTCTCAGAATCAGCATCAGTCTCAGCATCAGCATCAGTTTCTGCATCAGCATCAACATCAGTCTCAGCATCAGCATCAGTCTCTGTATTAGCATCAGTCTCAGCATCAGCATGTCTCAGAATCAGCATCAGTCTCAGCATCAGCATCAGTCTCTGTATTAGCATCAGTCTCAGCATCAGCATGTCTCAGAATCAGCATCAGTCTCAGCATCAGCATCAGTCTCTGTATTAGCATCAGTCTCAGCATCAGCATGTCTCAGAATCAGCATCAGTCTCAGCATCAGCATCAGTCTCTGTATTAGCATCAGTCTCAGCATCAGCATGTCTCAGAATCAGCATCAGTCTCAGCATCAGTCTCTGTATTAGCATCAGTCTCAGCATCAGCATGTCTCAGAATCAGCATCAGTCTCAGCATCAGTCTCTGTATTAGCATCAGTCTCAGCATCAGCATGTCTCAGAATCAGCATCAGTCTCAGCATCAGCATCAGTCTCTGTATTAGCATCAGTCTCAGCATCAGCATGTCTCAGAATCAGCATCAGTCTCAGCATCAGTCTCTGTATTAGCATCAGTCTCAGCATCAGCATGTCTCAGAATCAGCATCAGTCTCAGCATCAGTCTCTGTATTAGCATCAGTCTCAGCATCAGCATGTCTCAGAATCAGCATCAGTCTCAGCATCAGTCTCTGTATTAGCATCAGTCTCAGCATCAGCATGTCTCAGAATCAGCATCAGTCTCAGCATCAGCATCAGTCTCTGTATTAGCATCAGTCTCAGCATCAGCATGTCTCAGAATCAGCATCAGTCTCAGCATCAGCATCAGTCTCTGTATTAGCATCAGTCTCAGCATCAGCATGTCTCAGAATCAGCATCAGTCTCAGCATCAGTCTCTGTATTAGCATCAGTCTCAGCATCAGCATGTCTCAGAATCAGCATCAGTCTCAGCATCAGTCTCTGTATTAGCATCAGTCTCAGCATCAACATGTCTCAGAATCAGCATCAGTCTCAGCATCAACATCAGTTTCTGCATCAGCATCAGCATCAGTCTCAGCATCAACATGTCTCAGAATCAGCATCAGTCTCAGCATCAACATCAGTTTCTGCATCAGCATCAGTGTCTGCATCAGCATCAGTCTCAGCATCAACATGTCTCAGAATCAGTATCAGCATCAGTCTCAGTCTCAGCATCAGCCTCAACATCAGCATCAGCATCAGAAACAGCATCAGAAACAGCATCAGTCTCAGCATCAGCATCAACATCAGTCTCTGCATCAGCATCAGCATCAGTCTCAGCATCAGCATCAGTCTCAGAATCAGCATCAGTCTCAGCATCAGCATCAGTCTCAGAATCAGCATCAATCTCAGCATCAGCATCCATCTCAGAATCAGCATCAGTCTCAGAATCAACATCAGCCTCATCCTCAGCCTCAACCTCAGCATCAGCATCACAAACAGCATCAGTCTCAGCATCAGCCTCAGCCTCAGTCTCAGCATCAGTCTCAGCCTCAGCATCGCCCCTAAATAATTACAGCGACCGAAAGAACTCATTCACTCGGAACTTCACTTTAGAACAAGAAATGGAGAAGTTGTTGTCGGAAACTTGGGATGGAGGTGTTGGCGTCTATGGGGGAAGGAGGGAGTAAACTTGGCCCGGAAAAATAATGATATAGAAATCAAAGTTATAACAAGTGGGAGGCGCTGGAGTAGAGGAAGGGGAGAGAGGGGCCGATATGGAGGAGGAGGAGGTGGAGGTGGAGGAGGTGGTGAAGGAGTGGGGAGTGAGGGAGGAGGGAGGAGAGGGAATGGGGTGGGAAGGTGGAAGGGCGATAAAAAGGGGAGATCAAAGGAAGAAGAGGGGGATGAGGGCTGGGTAAGTGGGAGGGAAGGGAGGGGAGGGGAGGTGGGGGGAGGGGGGGGAGAGAGGTTGATATAGAGACGCGAGATGAACGGAGAGAGATTTGTGAGTCTCGATTTCGCAGAAGGGGGAGAAACTGGAATCCAGAATATGCCTCGAGTTGGATGACCCGCGCCCCTTGGAATGCCGGAGCCAACTGTTTTCGCAAGCGGTCGAAAAGGGGGACATCCGGTGGGCGGGCGGGCGGGGGGAGGGGAGAGGAGGGGAGGGGAGGGGAAGGCTGCGGCGACAGTAAAAGACACTCGAGCGGACGAGATGCTGGTCGATTAACGTGTCTGATAACTGCAAAGCGCTTGTTCGTCCTGAAAGAAGGCTTCGGAAACTTCGAAAGGGCTTTTAATGACCAAGACCTGCGTCGGCGGAAGAGGTTCCAAACGTCTGGAGTTTTTGAGGGACCTGCAAGACCACCGAGATGTTTAGGTGTGATTTTTGAGAAGGACGCAACTTATTGGAATGGGTTATAGATCTCCATTTGGGCGCCGAGGAACGCAGCCGCCGAAAGGAGAAATCCGATTTCTTCTTTTTTCTCGTTTCTCTCTTTCTTCCTGCCCGTTTCTTCCCCCTTCTCTTTCCCTCCCTTCGTGTCGCATGCCCCCCGCGATACCCTCAGACCCAAAGAACTTTCTTCAGATATTTTCTTTCATCTCGGAACGATACAGGGAGCCCCGGGATTTTTCCTAAATTGAGAAAAGGTTAACTAAACGAACCAGGTTAAAGTTGTCTCGAAAGAAACCGAAATGGATGGACGAGAACTTAGACTTCTTGGAAAGTTTCAAAGCACTCGGAGAGATGTCTATAGTTGCTGGAAATAATCTGGGAGGAATTAGACCCGGGTTTTTAGAGGGTCTGAATGAATTTGGGGGAAACACGGAAAAGGAGGACCCATTTCAAAGTCGTATTGATTACGGGGGAGGAAATGTAAGTATTTTATGTAAGTATATCGCGTTAGACGTACAAGTATAAGTAGCTAACGTTCCTATAAGAAAAAGACAACCTCCCCCCCACTGCACCCCCAACGAAAAAAAAAGATATAGCAAATTCCGAAAATAAAATATTTTATTTCCCTCTCCGTATTTCCTCCCAACATTCTTCGGCTACGAACGAAATTTTCTGGAGAGGCAATGAAAAATCAGAAAACGACCCGATTCCTCTGAGAATCGTTGCAAGCCCTTTGATGGTATCTTGAAGATCTATTAAGCTGCTGCAAGAGTTCTGTGATGGGAAGAATAAGGTTGAAATAGCTGAAAGAACTTGCCCTACGACATTTGCATTCCCGGCCGTGAGAAATAGACCGGGAGACCTGAGTATACTCGCCGCGTGTCCGTAGGGCGCTCGGAAATGATGTGCAGCGAAGGGGAGGGTTGGGAGACGAGAAGAGAGTGGGAGATAAAGATGAATAGATAGATAGATAGAAAGATAGGTAGATAGTTAGATAGAAAGATAGGTAGATAGTTAGATAGAAAGATAAATAGAAAGATGGATAAATAGAAAGAGAGAGAGAGAAAGAAGGGAAAAAGAAGTGAACTAGCAGAAGGAGGAGCTAGATAGATAGAAAGAGAGAAAGAGAAAGGAAAAAGAAGTAAACTAGCAGGAGGAGGAGTAGGAAAAGGCAGAGCAAGAATAAGAAATCGAGGAGGAAAGTGAAGTGGGAGAACGTGCAGTAAAGTTGAAAGTATGAAGGAGACGAAAAAAAAGATAAAGAAAAGACTTGAGTGAGAGATGAAAGCGGGAAAAAGAGACAGAAAAAAACAGAGCGAAATAGGAGAGAAAGACATAGAGAGAGACCGGAAACTTGGAAGAGCGAGAGAGAGATGTCTCAGAAAGTGAAGAGGCGGACGGGAGGAGGAGAAAGAGAAACGAACTGAAGGTAAAGGAGGAAGAAAAAGAGAAACGAATAGAAAGTAAAGGAGGAAGAGGAAGAGGAGCAAAGGGAACGAACAGAAGGTAAAGGAGGAAGAAGAATAACGAATAGAAAGTAAAGGAGGAAGAGGAAGAAGAATGAATAGAAAGCAAAGGAGGAAGACGAACGAACAGGAGACGGAGGACGAAGAGGAAAAGGAGAAAGAGAAGCGATCGGGAGAAAGAAAAAACCAAGAGAGGCGAACAGTATGAAGAGGAAAGGGGGAGGAGGAGTGAACATAAGAAAAAGGAAAAGAATAGAAGGAATAAATAGGATGAAGAGAAGGAAGAGGAAAGGAGAAGGAATGAACAGAAGAATGAAGGAAAGAGTAAGAGAAGGAATGAACAGAAGAATGAAGGAAAGAGTAAGAGAAGGAGTGAACAGGATGAAGAGAAGGAAGAGTAAAGGGGGAGTAGGAGGACTGACCAAGAGGAAGAGGCGGAAGAAGAGGAAGGCAAGAGGAAGCTGTTCAGAGCAATCAGTGGCTCGTCAGAGATAATGTTCATGAGCCAAAACGACTCCTTAATCATCCTCATTTCATTAACGTAAGACTACTTTGTGAATGGGTGAGTAATAGATAAATGAGTAAGTAATGGATGAATGGGTGAGTAATGGATGAGTGGGTGAGTCATGGATGAATGGGTGAGTAATGGATGAATGGGTGAGTAATGGATGAATGGGTGAGTAATGGATAAATGAGTAAGTAATGGATGAACGGGTGAGTAATGGATGAATGGGTGAGTAATGGATGAATGGGTGAGACATGGATGAATGGGTGAGTCATGGACGAATGAGTAAGTAATGGGTGAGTAATGGATGAGTGGGTGAGACATGGATAAATGGGTGAGTAATGGATGAATGGGTGAGTAATGGATGAATGGGTGAGTAATGGATGAATGGGTGAGTAATGGATGAATGGGTGAGTAATGGATGAATGGGTGAGACATGGATGAATGGGTGAGTAATGGATGAATGGGTGAGTAATGGATTAATGGATGAGCAATGGATGAATAAGTAATGGATAAATGGATGAATGAGTAAGTAATGGATGAATGAGTAAGTAATGGATAAATGTATGTATGTATATGTATATATATATATATATATATATATATATATATATATATATATATATAATATATATATATGTATATATATATATACATACAAATATATATATATATATATATATATATATATATATATATATATATATACATATATGTATGTATGTATATATACATACATACATACATATATATATATATATATATATATATATATATATATATATATATATATATATATATATATATGTATGTATGTATGTATGTATATATATATACACATACACACACAATATTTGTACATATTGGATGTAGAGAGAGAGAGAGAGAAGGAGAATGCGCATATACATACGTGTCTGTGTAAACGCTGTGTAACCTTTTCAGTCGTGCTGAACAGTTTTTTATCACGAAGAGAATGAAGTGCTCTCTCTCCCTCCTTCCCTCCCTTCCCTCCCTCCCTTCCCTCCCTTCCCACCCTCCCTTCCCTCCCACCCTTCCCTCCCTTCCCTTCCCTTCCCTTCCCACCCTTCCCTCCCTCTCCTTCCCTCCCACCCTTCCCTTCCCTTCCCTCCCTCCTTCCCACCCTCCCTCCCACCCTTCCCTTCCCTTCCCTCCCTTCCCTTCCCTCTCTCCGGGAGAAAGAGAGAGAGATGTGTGCGGCATCAAAGCGAGTCCTGTAATGACCTCCCAGAAAGCTTGTGCTCCGGCCTCCGTCTCGAGGCTTTGATCTTGTGTTTGCCGTTACTGCTCTTAGACTGGCTTCCTCTGATGCTAAGTCAGTTACAGCTGTTAAATCTAGGGCGGGTGCTGACTCCGGCGGGAATGTTGCAGGCATGATGTGAACAATGGGAGGAGGTGGGCTGATGTGAATGTTAGTGGGAGGAGTTAAGGTGTGATGTGAATGTTAGTGGGAGTTAAAAATCTGATGTGGATATTAGTGGGAGGAGTTAAATACTGAATTAAACATTAATGGGAGGAGTTATAATCTGATGTGAATGTTAGTGGGAGGAGTTAAGGCGTGATGTGAATATTAGTGGAAGGGGGAGTTGGTATCTGATGTGAATATTAGTGGGAGGAGTTGAAATCTGAATTAAACATTAATGGGAGGAGTTAAAAATCTGATGTGAACGTTAATGGGAGGAGTTAAAATCTGATGTGAATATTAGTGGGAGGAGTTGAAATCTGAATTAAACATTAATGGGAGGAGTTAAAATCTGATGTGAATATTAGTGGGAGGAGTTAAAATCTGAATTAAACATTAATGGGAGGAGTTAAAACCTGATGTGAATATTAGTGGGAGGAGTTAAAATCCGAATTAAACATTGATGGGAGGAGTTAAGATCTGATTTGAACATTAATGGGAGGAGTTAACATCTGATGTGAACATTAGTGGAGGAGGGAATTAAGGTCTGATTTGAACATTAATGGGAGGGATACCTGTTCGAAGCGAGGAAGAGGATGCGGACGAGAGTTCTCGGACCGGAAGCTGCCTTTCATAAATAGGGTGTTGCATCAACGGGTTATTATCACAACCTCTATCTTCCTCATCGCTCGTAACAGCTCTCTTCCTCCTCATCCGCTGTCCTCTCCGGCTCTCCTTCTCTCCTCCTGGTCACTTGTCTTCCTTCCTTTCACCCTTCTTTCGTTACCCTCTTCGTCACTTCTTCCACTTCGGCTGGCCACGTCATCTCTTCCTTCCCTTTCCATTGCTCTCTTCGCCTCTCCTTTCCCTCTTCCCTTTCTTCTCCTTTCCTCACTCCCCACCCTTCCTCCTCCTCCTCCTCTACACTTCCTTCCTTCTCCCTTCTTTCGTTACCTCTTCCTCTTGGGCTGGCCACGTCATCTCTTCCTTCCTTTACCATTGTTCTCTTCGCCTTTCCTTTCCCTCTTCCCTTTCTTCTCCATTCCTCACTCCCCACCCTTCTTCTTCTTCTTCTTCCTCCTCCTCATCCTCCTCCTCCTCCTCCTCCTCCTCCTCCTCCTCCTCCTCCTCCTACGTCCTCCTCCTCCTCCTTCTTCTCCTCCTCCTCCTCTACCCTTCCTCCGCCTGTTCGTTCGGAAGTTTTAACCGACCGTTCTTGAGACACTCGAAAAATTCAATAAGAAGCTGCATCGATCACCAACGCGTCCAGAACATGTTAACATTTCTCGATACTCACTTCTCGCGGTGTTTTTCTCTTTTTTTCTTCTTCTTCTTTTTTGTCTCTTAATGGAACGATTGCTTTGTCTATCTATCGTCTTTATTTGCCTGAGCGATGTTGCAGTGAGAGGTATGTGGACGAGAGAGTTGAGAGAGAAGGGGGAAGGAAGGAAGAAGGGAGGGAGAGAGAGAGAGAGGGGGGTGGGAAAATAGAGGAGAGGGAGAGAGAGAGAGAGAGAGAGAGAGAGAGAGAGAGAGAGAGAGAGAGAGAGAGAGAGAGAGAGAGAGAGAGAGAGAGGGAGAGAGAGAGAGAGAGAGAGAGGAGAAGAGAAGAGAATAGAGGAGAGGAGAGGGAAAGAGAGAGAGGAGAGGGAGAAAGAGAGAAGGAGAGAGGAGAGGATGAGAGAGAGAGAGATATATAAATAGATAGAGAGAGAGAGATCAGCACGAAAAAAGTAGCGAAGAAAACCGAATATAAAAAAGGTATTTCCCCCAGCCCTTGTGAGAATACCAACTGCAATTCTGACAGCATAAGACGGACCGGCCATGACTCAGTTGATTCGTGGAATGTTTGCAACACCCTGTAACACGGCACCGTCCGCGTCACGTAATAAAGACCAGCACAATTGATATTAATCATCATTTTAATGAAAACTTTCCAGAGAAAGGTGTTGGGATCTTTGCCCTCTCCTCTCTCCACGTGCAGGCGACCAGAGGCGAAGCGAGGGTTGAGGCGGAAGCAATGATAAATCCAAATATTGGTTCAATTAATCTCAGCAAAGTGTCGACGGTCATTTGTTATTTGACTGCGGCATAAAAAGAAGGAAAAGGTTTTCGAATGCCCGCACCTGGACAGCTGTGAGGTTACCCCCCTCCCCCCTCCCCCCAGGCCGCGTCAAGGGAAGGGAAGGAAGGGGGGGGGGTTGTATCTGCATCATGGGGGGGGGGGGGAGGCGGTCTTTGCAAGGGAAGGGAAGGTAGCGCAGCCCTGGCTCTGGAGGAGAAGCAAAGGGATACACAGTACATTTTAAACAGTGCTTCGTCTGCATAATGCAGCTGTTGATCAACACCATTCAGCGGGATGATAAGAGTTTCTTTTGACACACACACTTAAACATACATTTAAACATACACATTCACACACACACACACACACACACACTTAAACATAGACATTCACACACACA
>NC_091581.1:8027398-8029898 GCF_042767895.1 Penaeus vannamei
AGTTATTCCTTGGAGTTATTCCTTGGAGTTTTTCCTTGGAGTTATTCCTTGGAGTTATTCCTTGGAGTTATTCCTTGGAGTTATTCCTTGGAGTTATTCCTCGGCGTTATTCTTCGGAGTTATTCTTTGGAGTTATTCCTTGGAGTTATTCCTTGGAGTTATTCCTTGGAGTTATTCCTCGGGGTTATTCCTTGGAGTTATTCCTTGGAGTTATTCCTTGGAGTTATTCCTTGGAGTTATTCCTCGGAGTTATTCTTTGGAGTTATTCCTTGGAGTTATTCCTTGGAGTTATTCCTTGGAGTTATTCCTCGGGGTTATTCCTTGGAGTTATTCCTTGGAGTTATTCCTTGGAGTTATTCCTTGGAGTTATTCCTCGGAGTTATTCTTCGGAGTTATTCCTTGGAGTTATTCCTTGGAGTTATTCCTCGGAGTTATTCCTTGGAGTTATTCCTTGTAGAGTTATTCCTCGGACGTTATTCTTCGGAGTTATTCCTTGGAGTTATTCCTTGGAGTTATTCCTTCAGAGTTGTTCCTCGGAGTTATTCTTCGGAGTTATTCCTTGGAGTTATTCCTTGGAGTTAGTTCTCTATCAAGGAGTTATTCCTTGGAGTTATTCCTTGGAATTATTCCTTGGAGTTATTCATGGAGTGTATCTATGGAGTTATTCCTTGGAGTTATTCCTCGGAGTTATTCTTCGGAGTTATTCCTTGGAGTTATTCCTTGGAGTTATTCCTCGGAGTTATTCCTTGGAGTTATTCCTTGGAGTTATTCCTCGGCGTTATTCTTCGGAGTTATTCCTTGGAGTTATTCCTCGGAGTTATTCCTTGGAGTTATTCCTTGGAGTTATTCCTCGGCGTTATTCTTCGGAGTTATTCCTTGGAGTTATTCCTTGGAGGTATTCCTTGGAGTTATTCCTCGGAGTTATTCCTTGGAGTTATTCCTTGGAGTTATTCCTCGGAGTTATTCCTTGGAGTTATTCCTCGGAATTATTCCTTGGAGTTATTCCTTGGAGTTATTCCTCGGAATTATTCCTTGGCGTTATTCCTCGGAGTTATTCCTCGGAGTTATTCCTTGGAGTTATTCCTCGGAATTATTCCTTGGAGTTATTCCTTGGAGTTATTCCTCGGAATTATTCCTTGGAGTTATTCCTCGGAATTATTCCTTGGAGTTATTCCTTGGAGTTATTTCTCGGAATTATTCCTTGGAGTTATTCCTCGGAATTATTCCTTGGAGTTATTCCTCGGAATTATTCCTTGGAGTTATTCCTCGGAGTTATTCCTTGGAGTTATTCCTCGGAATTATTCCTTGGAGTTATTCCTCGGAATTATTCCTTGGAGTTATTCCTCGGAGTTATTCCTTGGAGTTATTCCTCGGAGTTATTCCTTGGAGTTATTCCTCGGAGTTATTCCTTGGAGTTATTCCTTGGAGTTATCCCTTGGAATTATTCCTTGGAGTTATTTCTCGGAATTATTCCTTGGAGTTATTCCTCGGAATTATTCCTTGGAGTTATCCCTTGGAATTATTCCTTGGAGTTATTTCTCGGAATTATTCCTTGGAGTTATTCCTCGGAATTATTCCTTGGAGTTATTCCTTGGAGTTATGCCTCGGAGTTATTCCTTGGAGTTATTCCTTGGAGTTATTCCTTGGAGTTATTCCTCGGAGTTATTCCTTGGAGTTATTCCTCGGAATTATTCCTTGGAGTTATTCCTCGGAGTTATTCCTCGGAGTTATTCCTTGGAGTTATTCCTTGGAGTTATTCCTTGGAGTTATTTCTCGGAATTATTCCTTGGAGTTATTCCTCGGAATTATTCCTTGGAGTTATTCCTTGGAGTTATTCCTTGGAGTTATTCCTCGGAGTTATTCCTTGGAGTTATTCCTTGGAGTTATTCCTCGGAGTTATTCCTTGGAGTTATTCCTCGGAATTATTCCTTGGAGTTATTCCTCGGAGTTATTCCTCGGAGTTATTCCTTGGAGTTATTCCTTGGAGTTATTCCTCGGAATTATTCCTTGGAGTTATTCCTCGGAATTATTCCTTGGAGTTATTCCTCGGAATTATTCCTTGGAGTTATTCCTCGGAATTATTCCTTGGAGTTATTCCTCGGAATTATTCCTTGGAGTTATTCCTCGGAATTATTCCTTGGAGTTATTTCTCGGAATTATTCCTTGGAGTTATTCCTCGGAATTATTCCTTGGAGTTATTCCTCGGAATTATTCCTTGGAGTTATTCCTCGGAGTTATTCCTCGGAGTTATTCCTTGGAGTTATTCCTTGGAGTTATCCCTTGGAATTATTCCTTGGAGTTATTTCTCGGAATTATTCCTTGGAGTTATTCCTCGGAATTATTCCTTGGAGTTATTCCTCGGAATTATTCCTTGGAGTTATTTCTCGGAATTATTCCTTGGAGTTATTCCTCGGAATTATTCCTTGGAGTTATTTCTCGGAATTATTCCTTGGAGTTATTTCTCGGAATTATTCCTTGGAGTTATTCCTCGGAGTTATTC
>NC_091581.1:8047388-8049888 GCF_042767895.1 Penaeus vannamei
AATTGGCGTCTTCCAAGATTCGGTGTTTTAGTGAATCTCCCAAGGATATTACTGCTCTCGCGTTTACTCTCTCTCTGTTACTTTACTCTCTCTCCCTCCTCCCCTCACCCCTTCCTCCTCCCTCCATCTCCTCCTTTCATTTCCTCTCCGTTTCCTTCGTTCTTTTCTATCCGCCTCTTTGCTCTCTCTCTCTCTCTCTCTCTCTCTCTCTCTCTCTCTCTCCTTTCTCTCTCTCTCTCTCTCTCTCTCTCTCTCTCTCTCTCTCTCTCTCTCTCTCCTGTGTCTTTCTTTCCCTTTCCTTTGTTTTCTTATAGCCTTATTTTCCTTAATTTCTTCTCCCTCTCCTCTCCTTCCTTTCCCTCACTTCCCTTTCTTTCTCACCCCTCCTCCTCTCCCTCCTCCTCCTTCCCTCAACCCTCCCCCTCCCTCCCTCAAATCTTCCTCCTTTCCCTCCCCTAACCCCTCCTCCCCTCCCTCCCTCAAACCCTCTTCCTTTCCCTTCCCCTCCCTCCCTCCCTCCCTCAAACCCTCTTCCTTTCCTCTCCTTCCTCCTCCCTCCCCTCCCTCTTTCTCCCACAACCCGAAACTGGTCCGCCTCCCTCTTCCCTTCCCCCACCCCCCTCACCCTCACCCCTCACCCTCACCCTCATCTCCCAGCTCGTTTCACCTTTCACCCCCTTTTCTTTTTAATCCTTTTTTTTCCCCCATCCGCAGCGACTACCCCATTGTGTGCTTACGCGGACGTAACATTAGTAAGGGCGCGCGCAGGGTTTGAAAGCCACCCGCGAGGGCGTGCGTGCGTGCGTGCGAGCGGCGAGTCCCGTTTAGGCTGAGGGGAAAAGGGGGAAAGGGGAAAGGGGAAAAGGGAAAAGGGGAGAGGAGAAAAGGGGGAAAGGGGAAAAGGAAAAGGGGAGAGGGGAGAGGGGAAAGGGGAAAGGGAAAAAGGAGAGAGGGGAAAAGGGGAGAGGGAAAAGGGGAAACGAGGGAGAGGGAAAAGAGGAGAGGGGAAAAGGGGAAAGGGGATAGGGGAAAAGGGAAGAGGGGAAAAGGGAAGAGGGGAAAAGGGAAGAGGGGAAAAGGGGACAGGGGAAAAGGGGACAGGGGAAAAGAGGACAGGGCAAAAGGGGAAAGGTTCGGGGCTAAACAAATTCATTTTTCCGCGTCCGCTGTGTGTTCGGTTCGGTTTCATTTCCCCTTTATTATTTCACCTTCACACTTTATCTGTTTGTGGATTAGGCTGATTGATTAAAGGGTTTGAGAATCAGACAGGTACGGATGAGGCAATAATGAATATTAGAAGCACGTGCGTGTAAGCGTAAGTTTACAGTACACAACGCAGTCATATAATATATATATATATATATATATATATATATATATATATATATATATATATATATATATTGTATGTGTATGTGTGTGTTTGTGTGTGTATGTGTGTATATGCTTGTGTGTGTTTGTGTGTGCATGTGTGTTTATGTATGTGTGTGGGTGTGTTTGTGTGTGTGTGGATAGATAGACAGATATAGTTACAGATAAATTTATATATATATTTTTACATAAACACACATATATATACATATCTGTGTATGTGTGTGTATGTAAAGAAGGGGGCAAGGGAAAGGATGCCAAACGCCTAAAATCAGGTACGAGTTTTCTCCAACACCCCCCTCTCACCCCTCCCCACCTCCCACCCTCCCCACCTCCCATCCCTCCCTATCCTCCTCGCGGGCCGCTGTCAATCACAGTTTGATCTACTTCCGGCGGGCGTCTCTCCTATCCCCCTCCCCCCCCTCCTCGCCTCTCCTGTCCCCCTCCCCCCTCCTTGCCTCTCCTGATTCCATATCCTCTCTCTTCTCTATCATTATTTATTTATTTATTTATTTATTTATTTATTTATTTTTGCTGAAGTCGCCATGGACGGAAATACGGGTCGATTTATTTATTTATCTATTATTATTATTATTATTATTATTATTATTTTATCTATTCATATTTCTTTTTTCTATCGACTGGCCATGTTTCCTCTCTCTATTTGATTCCCTTCACGTTTGTCTTTCTTTTAATCTCGGGTGGGGGATGGGTGGTGGGGGAGGGGGGGTGTTAGGAAAGGACGAACATGCGGGGGTGGAGGACATATGTGTGGGGTTGCATACGAGGAGGGGAAGGAGGAGAGAGAGAAAAAGGGGGGGGGGTCGTTAGCTTATGATTGACAAAAAGAGTTTTCAGGAAATCACTTTATGGATTATTGTCAGCTGCCTATAATCAAACCAGGATTTTCACAGCAGTATGACAAATAGTATGACATGTAATAGATATAGAGTCTCGAAAATAATATCACAGTGTCACAGAGTGGTTAACAGCAGAAGTAATAGCAGTAACTCTTCCAACACTAGATGTAACAGCAGTAACTTCCAACAGCAGAAGAAGGAACAGCAGTAATTCTTCCAACAGCAGATGTAAAAGCAGTAACTTCCAACAGCAGAAGAATTAACAGCAG
>NC_091581.1:8059888-8062388 GCF_042767895.1 Penaeus vannamei
TCATTTTTGAATCATGTTGTTTGAACACGTCGTATATTTCTTCTTCCCTCGTATCTCTCATTCGTGATTTTCTTCCTTCTAGGAAGGGACCTTGTCATGACCGTTTAAGAGTGTTATGGTCATCTCCGCCTATTTACACATTACCCCCGACTCCCTTTCCCTGGCTTAGCAAATCGTTCGAAAGAGAAACATTACCACGCTTTTTTTCCCCTTTTCCTTCCCAATTCTGTATCTCAACATTTTGAAAGACCGTATTTTTAGCGGTACTTCTTTACTGCAATCAGAATCCGCCAACAACCCCGACGATTAATCATGTCCATTAGCTTAATTGCACGTTGATTCTCTAACCATAACATCTCTTTCTTTTTTTCTTTTTTTTTCACTTTTTTTTTTCTCTTGCCCGATCCACGGAGGAGCAATCCGCTTAATCGCATTGGGAGGCAGGTTGCCGGCGTCATATTAAGCGGACTGTTAGAGGTGGGGGCTGCTTAATTTATTTCTCCAATTGATTTTCCTCTGAAATCTCAGGTCATCAATATACAAGCGTTACATGCGCAAACAATGACATCTTGCGCTGAATTTGGCCTACGGATTCGTTATAATTCGGATATCCTGTACGAAACACGGGAAGGATGTCCTGTTGTCTTCTTCCTGTCTTTTCTTATTACGAGTTTCGCCTTTTTCGTGTGTCTTTCTGTCGTGTTTGTAAAGTGTCTTTCTCTTTCTCTGTCTGTCTTTGTCTCTCTCTGTCTCTGTCTCTGTCTCTCTCTCTCTCTCTCTCTCTCTCTCTCTCTCTCTCTCTCTCTCTCTCTCTCTCTCTCTCTCTCTCTGTGCTCCCTCTTCTCTCTCTCTCACTTTTATATTTCTTTGCGAATGGTTTATTAACTCTTTTTGATATTTTTCGTCAAATAGCTCATTTAGATGATGTGTAGAGCGGTTCGAAAGGAACCTTCTCCCTTCCTCCTTATTTCCTTTTGATTTCTCTCTTCTCCTTATTCATCATTCGTCCAAGAGGAGAGAGGGAAGAAATATGATACACAGAGAAGAGGAAAGAATAATCGCACGCTTCCTCTAGCAATCTCATCTGACGAGGCGGAGGGTAAGGAGGAGGGGGAGGAGGAGGATGGGAAGGGGAGGAGGAAGGGATGGGGAGGAGGAGGAAGGGGAGGGAGAGGAGGGAAGAAGAGGAGGAGGAGGAAGGTGAGGAGGAGGAAGGAGGGAGGAGGAGGAGGAAGGAGAAGAGGAGGGAAGGGTTAGTGAGTTGGGGAACGAGGAGGAGAAGGGGGAGGGAAGGGTTAGAGATGAGGGAACGAGGAGGAGGAGAGGAGGAGAAGAAGAAGAAGATGATGAAGAAAATGAAAAAGAGGAAGAAGAAGAAGGAGGAGGAAGAAGACGAAGAAGAAGGAGGATGAAGAAGAAGAAGAAGAAGAAGAAGAAGAAGAAGAAGAAGAAGTAGTAGTAGTAGTAGTAGTAGTAGTAGTAGTAGAAGAAGAAGAAGAAGAAGAAGAAGAAGAAGAAGAAGAAGAAGGGAGGAGAGGAAGAGGGAGGAAGTGGAGGGGGAACAGGAAGGGAGAGAGGGAGGTAAGATCGTCATCCGGTCTGCACAGGAATATTAGACAATAGCTTGCATCAATCCAGTTTCGACTGTATCTTTGTTTGTATGGGTATATGCTGTTGATCTGTTGATGGATTGCGGCGTCCAGGTAGGTGGATGCGATCGTGAATGTAAATGTAGATGAACGGTAAAACACTCTACCATCTTGATACTATGGTAGAAGAATCCACAAAGCATAATCTCTTACCATTTTTACACTGTGGTAGAATAATCCACAAAGCATAATCTCTACCATTTTTACACTGTATAAAATAACTTAATAAAGATAATCCTTCTACCATTTTACGCCGGTAGAATAATCTATTACGTATTAGTAACTTTACCATCTTGATACTATGGTAGAAGTATCTACAATGCATAAACTGTACCATTTTTAAATTGCATTTATGGAAAATGAGACATCTGGAGGTATGAAGATGAATTCCAGGAAAATTTCGAAACATTTGTCTCATTTTCAATAAATCAAGTTTGCGCAGTGTGCGTTTTCGACCGTAAATGTAGATAGAAGCTAATTATAGCGCGAATTTTGTTCTTTCACATGTATATATTAAGTAGGTCGGGATTGGATAATGCCACTTCACAAATCAATCCCAAGTATGCAAATATAATCCCTAAAGTAATGCATATAAATCCTTCTAAGAATAGCCCACAGTGAGACGACGCCAGAGCACAGCGAATCCGGCGCACGTGCAGCACACTGGCGCCGTTGTGTTCGCGAGTGAGAGAGCGTCGGCGTATGCACAGTTAACCGTGATGTACAGAGCCATTGTCGACGGGGATAATTACCATCCGGACAAGGTTGTGGCAGCTGTATAGTTTCACTACGCTCTTCTTCCTGCATTCCTTCCACTTCGACTCTTCACCTCTCGAGGACTCTTGGGGCGT
>NC_091581.1:8084888-8092388 GCF_042767895.1 Penaeus vannamei
TGATGATAGCAAACACGGAAAATTTCCCCCCACAGCACAAGCACGCGACGGGAAACAAGCACAACCACTGGAGGATAAGCGATTCAGCGTAGAAGCCCGTATCCCCCCCTTCCCCCTCTCTCTCTTTCTTGGTCGGCCGCCCATCCCCCTCCTTCCCTCTCCACCCCCTCCTTCCCTCTCCAACCCTCCACCTCCTCCTTCCCCCTCCTTCCCTCTCCAACCCTCCTTCCCCCTCCTTCCCTCTCCAACCCTCCACCCCCTCCTTCCCTCTCCAACCTTCCACCCTCTCCTTCCCCCTCCTTCCCTCTCCAACCTTCCACCCCCCTCCTTCCCTGTCCACCCTCTCCTTCCCTCTCCAACACTCCACACCCTCCTTCCCTCTCCAACCCTCCTTCCCCCTCCTTCCTTCACATCCCCTCCTTCCCTTCCTCCAACCCTCCACCCTCTCCTGTCCCTCTCCAACCCTCCCCCTCCTCCTTCCCTCTCCTCCAACCCTCCACCCCCTCTCCTTCCCTCTCCAACCCCTCTACTCCCCTCCTTCCCTCTCCAACCCCTCCTTCCCTCCTTCCCTCTCCATCCCCCTCCTTCCTCTCTCCAAACCTCCACCCTCCTTCCCTTCTCCAACCCTGTCCACCCCTCCTTCCCTCTCCAACCCCTTCCATCCACCCTCCTTCCCTCTTCAAAACCCTTTCCATCCCCTCCTTCCCCCTTTTCCTCCAACCTCCCACCCCCTCCCCCTCCTTCCCTTCTGTCCCTCCACCCCCTCCTTCCCTCTTTCCCTCCATCGCCCTCCTTCCCTCTCCAATCCCACTTCCTCCTTCCCTTCCTCCAACCTTCCACCCTCCCTCCTTCCTCTTTTCACCCTCCACCCTCCTTCCCCTTTCCTCTCCTTCCCCTCCTTCCCCTTTCAACCTTCCCCCCTTTTCCTCCTCCACCCTCCTTCCTCCCTCCTCCAACTCCTTTCCCCCACCCTTCCTTCCCCCTCCTTCCCCCATCCTTCCCTCTCGCCTTAACACGAACCAGACAGAGGAGGGAATCAGTTAATGAAAGCCCCCCCTCCCCCCCATGACTTATTCCAAATCTTCGCAAAACCACCTCTAGTGAAAGGGCCTCTTCGCTCGGCCAAGAAGACCCGGCAGGAAGCTCAGGGAAATGGACGAGATCCTTCGAGGAATATAGAGGGGGCGAGGAGGGCCGAGGGGAGGTTGGCGATCGAGGGGTAGGGGGGGGGGGTGAGGGACGCGGATGGATGGATGGAGGGAGGGAGGGAGGGTTGGGAGGGAGGGATTGAGGGAGGGAGGGTTGAGGAGGGTTGGGGAGTGTGGGACGTGGGGGGAGGGAGGGTGTGGGGGAGGGGCGTAGGGAGTGAGGGAGGTTGGGGGAGAGGGAGCCGAGGGGAGGTTGGCGATCGAGGGGTAGGGGGGGGGGTGAGGGGATTTTGAGGGATGGAGGAGGGAGGGATTGAGGGAGGGAGCGTTCGGGGAGGGACGTGGGGGAGGGAGGGGGTTCGGGGAGGGACGTGGGGAGGGAGGGTTGGAGGGATGGATGGATGGATGTATGGATGGAGGGAGGGTGGGTTGGGAGGGAGGCGGGTGGGGGAGGGGCGTAGGGGAGGAGGGAGGTTGGGGGAGAGGAGAGCCGAGGGGAGGTTGGCGATCGAGGGGGGTGTGGGAAGCGGAGGGATGGAGGGAGGGAGCGTGGGGGAGAAACGTGAGGGAGGGACGTGGGGAGGGAGGGTGGGGGGAGGGGGCGTTGGGAGTGAGGGAGGTTGGGGGAGAAGAGAGCCGAGGGGGGATGGAGGGAGGGAGGGGGGATGTTTGGTGAGGGAGATTGAGGATGGGCGTGGGAGGGAAGAGTAAAAGGAGGGAGGGTGGGGAGGGACGGGAGAAGGAGGGAAGGGTATAGAAAGGTAAGGGAAAGAAGGAGGGAGGGTGGGGAGGGATGTTGGAAAGGAGGGAGGGTGAGGGAAGGGATGGGGAAGGGGGGAGGTTAAAACCGGAAGCCATAGGGGGAGGGAGGAAGTGTGGGAAAGGAGGGATGGAAGGAGGGAGGACGGGGGGGAAAGGGATGAAAGGAGGGAGGGTGGGGGGAGGGGCGTGGGGAGGGAGGGAGCTGGGAGAGAGGTAGGGTGGGGAGGGAGGTTGGGGGAGGGGGCACACGGAGGAATGGAAGGAGGGTTGGGTGGTGGAAGGGACGTGGGGAGGGGCGTGGAGAAGGAGGGAAGAGTATAGAAAGGGAAGGAAGGTAAGGAAGGAGGGAGGATGGGGACGGACGTGTGAGGGGGAGGGAGGGAGGGGAGATGATGGACGCGAAGGGATGGAGGGGAGAGAGGATGGGGGGAACGGGTATGGTGGGAGGGAGGGGAAAGGGTATACGAAGGTAAGGGAAGAAAGGAGGAGGATAGGGAAGGGCCGTGGGAAGGGAGGGGGAGGGAGAGGTGAGAGGATGGAGGGAAAGGCAAAGAGAGAGAGAGAGAGAGAGAGAGAGAGAGAGAGAGAGATAGAGAGAGAGAGAGAGAGAGAGAGAGAGAGAGAGAGAGAGAGAGAGAGAGAGAGACGGAAACAGAGAGATAAAGAGAGAGACAGAAAGTCAGAAACACAGACAGACAGACTGAGAGAATAACTATAATAAGAAATATAGAATAACAACAACAACAACAAAAAAAAAATAAATAAAAAAAAAATAAATAAAAAAAAAAAATAAAATACCTTGGGAAATATCTCGGAAAAATAAGAAAGAAAAGGAGAAAGTATTAATAGTTATTTCCAAGGAGGTACAAACAGCTGTGTTTTATAGGAAATTGATAGCAGTAATGACTAGCAGGTGATGGGAATAATGACAGATATTCTTATTATTTTCTCATTATCAATGCTGAAAAGGTATGATTTTAATGATGATAATGATAGCGATAATGACAAGAATGACGATAATGATAGCGATAATGACAAGAATGACGATAATGATAGCGATAATGACAAGAATGACGATCATGATAGCGATAATGACAAGAATGACGATAATGATAGCGATAACGACAAGAATGACGATAATGATAGCGATAATGACAAGAATGATGATAATGATAACGATAATGACAAGAATGACGATAATGATAGCGATAACGACAAGAATGATGATAATGATAGCGATAATGACAAGAATGACGATAATGATAGCGATAATGACAAGAATGACGATAATGATAGCGATAATGACAAGAATGACGATAATGATAGCGATAATGACAAGAATGACGATAATGATAGCGATAATGACAAGAATGACGATAATGATAGCGATAATGACAAGAATGACGATAATGATAGCGATAATGACAAGAATGACGATAATGATAGCGATAACGACAAGAATGACGATAATGATAGCGATAATGACAAAAATGATGATAATGATAGCGATAATGACAAGAATGACGATCATGATAGCGATAATGACAAGAATGACGATCATGATAGCGATAATGACAAGAATGATGATAATGATAGCGATAACGACAAGAATGATGATAATGATAGCGATAACGACAAGAATGACGATCATGATAGCGATAACGACAAGAATGACGATCATGATAGCGATAATGACAAGAATGACGATAATGATAGCGATAATGACAAGAATGACGATCATGATAGCGATAATGACAAGAATGATGATAATGATAGCGATAACGACAAGAATGATGATAATGATAGCGATAATGACAAGAATGACGATAATGATAGCGATAATGACAAGAATGACGATAATGATAGCGATAATGACAAGAATGACGATCATGATAGCGATAATGACAAGAATGACGATCATGATAGCGATAACGACAAGAATGACGATCATGATAGCGATAACGACAAGAATGACGATCATGATAGCGATAATGACAAGAATGATGATAATGATAGCGATAATGACAAGAATGACGATAATGATAGCGATAATGACAAGAATGACGATAATGATAGCGATAATGACAAGAATGACGATAATGATAGCGATAATGACAAGAATGACGATAATGATACTAATGTTGCCAATATTTTTATGTTTATCATTATCATTAACATTATTGTTATTATCATTTTTACCATTACTATTGTTTTGTCATTAGTTTTATTGTTATAAATATTATCATTATGATCTTCATGATAATACTATTGATTATTATTATTATTACTGTTATTATTATCATTATTATCATTCTTCTTATTATTACTATTATTAAAAAAATTTATCATCTTTTTCATTATCATTATCATTGTTATTATCATTATTATCATTATTACTATTACCATTATTTCAACAAATTCACTTAGACCGTTTCAGATTATATGAAAAAAGCAAAAAACATGAAAAAGATAATAAGAAGAAAATGAAGGAAAAAGGTAAACGAAAATAAAGAGAAAGGAAGAGACGTAGGGAGGAAGGAGATGATGAAAACGCACAGAAAGCAGGAAGAATAAGAAAGAAGAGAGAATAACAGAGGAATAAAGTAGCAGAGATGATAATGTGAAAAGCGCAAAGTGATAATTGGTGCAGCGTAAAAAAAAGAAAAAAAAGAAAAAATAAAATAAAAAATAAAAAGAAAAAAAGAAAAAAAACGAAGGGTGGACAGAGAAAGGAGAACGGAAAGAGGGAACATGAAACAAAGATAAGACAGGGAATAAAAGGGAAGAGGTAGATGCAATGGGAGAGAAAGTTAGTGGATTAGAATCAGACAAACGTGTGTATGTGTGTGTGTGTGTGCGCGTGTGTGTGTGTGCGTGTGTGTATGTGCGTGTGTGCGTGAATGTATGCATGTGTGTATGCGTGTGTGTATGTGCGTGTGTGCGTGAATGTATGCATGTGTGTATGCGTGTGTGTATGTGCGTGTGTGTGTGTATGTGTATGCGTGTGTGTGTGTGTGTGTGTGCGTGTGTGTGTGTGTGTGTGTGTGTGTGTGTGTGTGTGTGTGTGTGCATCGGGAGCAATGCCCTGTCACTTCCCCCCCCTCTCCCTCCCCACCCCTCGGCCGAAGACCTGTTACTCGTCCATCCGAGCGAGTGTCACAGCCGCTGTCATATCCTGTCACGCCGCCTCTCTCTCTCTCTCTCTCCCTCCTTGACGCCCCTCAACCAACTCGCTGTCAATGACACCAACACCCTGTCCCGCCCAGTGTCAAAGGGTGGCACTCCGCTAATCGGCGAAGGATCTGTCACTTGTCAAAGAGGGGGAGGGGGAGGGGGGAAGGGGGTTGTGTGCGAGAGCGGCGCGTGTGTAGGGCGAGGGGTGGTGGGGGGGGGGTCCGTTAGGTTTCCCTGTCGAATGTTCGTCAATCTTAATAAAGTACATCCAGTACACTGTATACTGTATATATGCATATTCACACACACACACACACACACACACACACACACACACACACACACAAATACACACACACACACACACACGCACACACACACACACACACACACACACACACACACACACACACACAAACACACACACGCACACACACACAAACACAAACACACACACATACACACACACACATATATAAGTGTGTGTGTGTGTGTGTGTATGTGTATCTATCCAAAAAAAATTCCTTTTCTTCACTTTTCCTTCCAAGAAACTCGGCGGCAAAAAGCAGAAGTCTCGAGCGCGTGTGTGGGTCCGCCCGCGCGCCCGTCAGCGTGTGTGATATATGCGATATGCAGCGCGATATGTGTCTAACATATTTCCGTGCAGAGGCAACGCAGCTTATGCATACCTCACCCTCATCCCTTATACCTATATCCCTCATACTTTCACTTTCCTCCTCATGCATACCTCACCCTCATTACTTATACTCATACCCCTCATATTCTCACTTTCCCCCTCATGCGTGCCTTCCCGCTGCGGCACCGATCTATGGCCGAGCGGTGCCGTCCTGCGCCAGAGCCTTGCAACGCTTCCTCGCCAGATCCTTGCAATGTTGAAGCGAGAAGGATTCGCGCTTCTTCCACGATCCCATTACCTTATCTCAATCACCGGATCCATTTAAACAGCCACGACACCACGCCCACGAGGAGGGGGGGGTATGATCAGTAGGGTCGAAAATCCTCCACATTCCCATAGGCTTCTCGACCGAACCGCCGCGGGCTGATTGGCACTGGATTCCCTCGTGGCTGCAATATTGACAAGATGGCTTGCCGGGAGGACTGTGCTCGAGTATTTTGTTTTCTTGTGCTTGACTGAATCATCTAAGAGAGAGAGAGCGGGGACAAAAAAGAAAAAGAAAGTGGGGAAAAAGAGAGAGAGAGGGAGCAACAAAAGAGGGGAGAGAGAGAGAGAGAGAGAGACAACAAGAGAGAAAGAGAGAGAGAGAGTGAGAACGAGAGAAAGAGAGAGAGCCTGCAACCAACTTATGCAACCGCTTTCTTCAACATCTGTAAGTAGGAATTGTGACTCAAGGAAGAGGAGTCCCCCCCCCCATAGATGTCCACTAGCCTTAGGAGGAAGGAACTTGGCCAGCTACATCCTTTTGCTCTGTAGGACGCCTTTTACCAACCCAGCGGCCATATTTCTACGCAAATAATTATTTTTGTATCTGTCTATTTTTT
Organism: Penaeus vannamei; assembly: GCF_042767895.1. NCBI lineage: Eukaryota > Metazoa > Arthropoda > Malacostraca > Decapoda > Penaeidae > Penaeus > Penaeus vannamei. The sequence goes on from NC_091581.1 coordinate 8,091,494, forward strand.
ATGCGTTCATATTTCTACGCTGATAATTATTTTTGTATCTGTCTATTTTTTTATGCGTTCATATTTCTACGCAGATGATTATTTTTCTCTCTGTCTATTTTCCTATACGTTCATATTTCTACGCAGATAATTATTTTTGTATCTGTCTATTTTTCTATACGTCCATATTTCTACGCAGATAATTATTTTTCTGTCTCTCTATTTTCCTATACATTCATATTTCTACACAGATTAATATTTTTTCTGTCTGTCTATTTTCCTATACGTTCATATTTCTACGCAGAAAATTATTTTTCTCTGTCTATTTTCCTATACGTCTATATTTCTACACAGATAATTATTTTGGATCTGTCTATTTTCCTATACGTTCATATTTCTACGCAGATTATTTTTTTTTTTTTTTTTTTTTTTTGTCAATTTTTCTATGCGTTCATATTTCTACACAGATTATTTTTCTCTCTGTCTATTTTTCTATACGTCCATATTTCTACACAGATTAATATTTTTTCTGTCTGTCTATTTTTCTATACGTCCATATTTCTACACAGATTAGTATTTTTTTTTGTCTGTCTATTTTTCTATGCTTTCATATTTCTACGCAGATAATTATTTCTTTGTCTGTCTATTTTTCTGTACGTCCATATTTCTACGCAGATAATTATTTTTCTGTCTGTCTATTATTCTATACGTTCATATTTCTACACAGATTAGTATTTTTTTTTGTCTATCTATTTTTCTATGCTTTCATATTTCTACGCAGATTATTTTTTTTTTGTCTGTCAATCTTTCTATGCGTCCATATTTCTACACAGATTAATATTTTTTTTTGTCTGTCTATTTTTCTATACGTCCATATTTCTACGCAGATAATTATTTTTCTATCTGTCTGTCTGTC
>NC_091581.1:8114888-8115991 GCF_042767895.1 Penaeus vannamei
ATGGTTCGAAACACTGATGGTTCGAAACACTAATGATTCGAAGCACTGATGGTTCGAAGCACTGATGGTTCGAAACACTGATGGTTCGAAGCACTAATGATTCGAAGCATCCTACTTAATACTTAGCTGGGTTTTTCTTGGGTTTTCTTTCCCTTTCACGAGGTCGACATTTCGGTTCAGGTGAGAGAGAAATGCATATTGACTGCTGCTGAGTAAGATTTGGAACTTATTTTATTATGATTATCATTATCATTATATATGTTTGTTTTTTTCATTTGTGATATATTTGTTTGTTTGTTGTTGTTTTTTGTATCTCAGTATAGGTCGAGATATATAAAAAATTTATTCTTTGTCTTATTTTAGGCATATTTGTCCTCATATACCATCTATCTCATCGGAGCAGGTAACGGAAAACACGACGAAACAAGCGGCCCAAGCGGCGGTAATTCCCCTGGGCGACGGAGCAAGTCACTAGCCAAGCACCGGGAACAAAAATCGGGAAAGAAAACCCTCTCCCTTGAAGACGAGGGCACAAAGCCATCCACCTGACAAGCGCTCCAGTCCTCAAAGCCTGGTAAATACCCGTGCCCCTCCACTCCCCCGCCCTCCCGCCCGCCCCTCCACGCCCACCCCGGTCCTCCACGCCCACCCCCGGTCCTCCCGCGGGTGCCAGCGAGGCCGTGGGCGGAGGAGGAGCCGGAGGAGGGCGTGCGAGTTCTCCGGCCATCCCTTGGGCCCGTGGCGTCATTACCGCCCGCCCCTGGGAGATGGCAGCGAGACCGCGTGATAAAGAAAGCGATATGAAGTGCTAATGACGTGTTTGTCCTTTTTCGCGCCTCGTGGGCCTCGCCGAGGTTTTGGCGGGCTCATCAGCCGCCGCGCGTTCGGAGGCGCGCGTTCCTGACTTCGCCGACGGCCATTCCTTCTTCGCAAGAGCGTCTGGCTTCGACGCGAACACCTTCCAGAGATAAATGAGGAAATGCACATGACTTCTAGACGTGCACATTACCAGAATTGCGATCAGGTTGTCCAAAAAAGCACAGATAAATAAAGCCCAGCAAAGCGCCAGCCTGGACGTCGAGATGTTGTGGATGGTACTTGAA
>NC_091581.1:8123991-8128991 GCF_042767895.1 Penaeus vannamei
ATAGAGAGAGAGAGAGAGAGAGAGAGAATAGTGAGAGAGAGAGAGAGAGAGAGAGAGAGAGAGAGAGAGAGAGAGAGAGAGAGAGAGAGAGAGAGAGAGAGAAGAACAAAATAAGATAGATAGATAGAAAGAGAGACAGAGAGAAAGAGAAGAAAAAAATGATAGAAAGAGAGAGAGAGAATCGCCAGAAACTCGAGCAATACAGGATTGGAAAAAGATCATCAGAACTGACGGAACTACGAGGAAAATCAATAGAACACGTTTAAAAATCAGTAAACATACCGTCAGTATGTTCATAATAATACCAGAAACACAATGAATAAACCGTTGGGCAAATAAGCAATTTCAGCGTCAATTAATACTGTCTAAATGCCTAAATGCCCTTTTCTTCTTTCCTTCTTTCTTCTTTCTTCTTCTTCTTCTTCTTCTTCTTCTTCTTCTTCTTCTTCTTCTTCTTCTTCTTCTTCTTCTTCTTCTTCTTCTTCTTCTTCTTCTTCTTCTTCTTCAATTCCAGCGCCAAATAATACCGTCTAAATGCCCTTTTCTTCTTTCTTCTTCTTCTTCTTTAACTCCAGCGCCAAATAATACCAAGTCTAAATGCCCTTTTCATCTTTCTTTCTTCTTCTTCTTCTCCTTCTCCTTCTTCTATAAGGAGAGTCCGTCCAATCCTCGAATTATTCCTGAGTGCACCAAGGACATTGACGGTTTACTCAGAAATGGCGAAGTAGATACATCTTAACTGCGCCATTGCTCGTGTTACAAGTAGACACGCCATGGCTTCATCGGCAGGTTTCTTTTTCTTTTTCTCATAATTTCTCAGTCGTCCTTGCGACTTCAATTTGCATGAGCTATATAGGCTGACGTCGCGCGACTTCAATTTGCATGAGCTATATAGGCTGACGTCGCGCGACTTCAATTTGCATGAGCTATATAGGCTGACGTTTCTTCAATTTGCTTGAGCTATATAGGCTGACGTCGCGCGACTTCAATTTGCATGAGCTATATAGGCTGACGTCGCGCGACTTCAATTTGTATGAGCCATATAGGCTGACGTTTCTTCAATCTGCATGAGCTATATAGGCTGACGTCTCTTCAATCTGCATGAGCTATATAGGCTGACGTCTCTTCAATCTGCATGAGCTATATAGGCTGACGTCGCGCGACTTCAATTTGTATGAGCTATATAGGCTGACGTCGCGCGACTTCAATTTGCATGAGCTATATAGGCTGACGTTGCGTCAATTTGCATGAGCTATATAGGCTGACGTCTCTTCAATCTGCATGAGCTATATAGGCTGACGTCTCTTCAATCTGCATGAGCTATATAGGCTGACGTCGCGCGACTTCAATTTGTATGAGCTATATAGGCTGACGTTTCTTCAATTTGTATGAGCTATATAGGCTGACGTTTCTTCAATTTGCATGAGCTATATAGGCTGACGTTTCTTCAATTTGCATGAGCTATATAGGCTGACGTTTCTTCAATTTGCATGAGCTATATAGGCTGACGTCTCTTCAATCTGCATGAGCTATATAGGCTGACGTCTCTTCAATCTGCATGAGCTATATAGGCTGACGTCGCGCGACTTCAATTTGTATGAGCTATATAGGCTGACGTTTCTTCAATTTGTATGAGCTATATAGGCTGACGTTTCTTCAATCTGCATGAGCTATATAGGCTGACGTTTCTTCAATTTGCATGAGCTATATAGGCTGACGTTTCTTCAATTTGCATGAGCTATATAGGCTGACGTTTCTTCAATTTGCATGAGCCATATAGGCTGACGTTTCTTCAATTTGCATGAGTCATATAGGCTGACGTTTCTTCAATTTGTATGAGCTATATAGGCTGACGTTTCTTCAATCTGCATGAGCTATATAGGCTGACATTGCGTCAATTTGTATGAGCTATATAGGCTGACGTTTCTTCAATTTGCATGAGCTACATAGGCTGACGTTTCTTCAATTTGCATGAGCTACATAGGCTGACGTTTCTTCAATCTGCATGAGCTACATAGGCTGACGTTTCTTCAATTTGCATGAGCTACATAGGCTGACGTTTCTTCAATCTGCATGAGCTATATAGGCTGACATTGCGTCAATTTGTATGAGCTATATAGGCTGACGTTTCTTCAATTTGCATGAGCTATATAGGCTGACGTTTCTTCAATCTGCATGAGCTATATAGGCTGACGTCGCGCGACTTCAATCTGCATGAGCTATATAGGCTGACGTTTCTTCAATTTGCATGAGATATATAGGCTGACGTTTCTTCAATCTGCATGAGCTATATAGGCTGACGTCTCTTCAATTTGCATGAGCTATATAGGCTGACGTCTCTTCAATTTGCATGAGCTATATAGGCTGACGTCTCTTCAATTTGCATGAGCTATATAGGCTGACGTCTCTTCAATCTGCATGAGCTATATAGGCTGACGTCGCGCGACTTCAATTTGTATGAGCTATATAGGCTGACGTCTCTTCAATTTGCATGAGCTATATAGGCTGACGTCTCTTCAATTTGCATGAGCTATATAGGCTGACGTCTCTTCAATTTGCATGAGCTATATAGGCTGACGTCTCTTCAATTTGCATGAGCTATATAGGCTGACGTTTCTTCAATCTGCATGAGCTATATAGGCTGACGTTTCTTCAATCTGCATGAGCTATATAGGCTGACGCCTCTTCAATTTGCATGAGCTATATAGGCTGACGTCTCTTCAATTTGCATGAGCTATATAGGCTGACGTTTCTTCAATTTGTATGAGCTATATAGGCTGACGTTTCTTCAATTTGTATGAGCTATATAGGCTGACGTTTCTTCAATTTGTATGAGCTATATAGGCTGACGTTTCTTCAATCTGCATGAGCCATATAGGCTGACGTTTCTTCAATTTGCATGAGCTATATAGGCTGACGTTTCTTCAATCTGCATGAGCTATATAGGCTGACGTTTCTTCAATTTGTATGAGCTATATAGGCTGACGTTTCTTCAATCTGCATGAGCTATATAGGCTGACGTTTCTTCAATCTGCATGAGCTATATAGGCTGACGTTTCTTCAATTTGCATGAGCTATATAGGCTGACGTTTCTTCAATTTGCATGAGCTATATAGGCTGACGTTTCTTCAATCTGCATGAGCTATATAGGCTGACGTTTCTTCAATTTGTATGAGCTATATAGGCTGACGTTTCTTCAATCTGCATGAGCTATATAGGCTGACGTTTCTTCAATTTGCATGAGCTATATAGGCTGACGTTTCTTCAATTTGCATGAGCTATATAGGCTGACGTTTCTTCAATTTGTATGAGCTATATAGTCTGACGTTTCTTCAATTTGCATGAGCTATATAGGCTGACGTTTCTTCAATTTGCATGAGCTATATAGGCTGACGTTTCTTCAATTTGCATGAGCTATATAGGCTGACGTTTCTTCAATTTGCATGAGCTATATAGGCTGACGTTTCTTCAATTTGCATGAGCTATATAGGCTGACGTTTCTTCAATCTGCATGAGCTATATAGGCTGACGTTTCTTCAATTTGCATGAGCTATATAGGCTGACGTTTCTTCAATTTGTATGAGCTATATAGGCTGACGTTTCTTCAATTTGCATGAGCTATATAGGCTGACGTTTCTTCAATTTGCATGAGCTATATAGGCTGACGTTTCTTCAATTTGTATGAGCTATATAGGCTGACGTTTCTTCAATTTGCATGAGCTATATAGGCTGACGTTTCTTCAATTTGCATGAGCTATATAGGCTGACGTTTCTTCAATTTGCATGAGCTATATAGGCTGACGTCGCGCGACTTCAATTTGTATGAGCTATATAGGCTGACGTTTCTTCAATTTGTATGATCTATATAGGCTGACGTTGCGTCAATTTGTATGAGCCATATAGGCTGACGTTTCTTCAATCTGCATGAGTTATTAGGCTGACTTTTCAATTTGCATGAGCTATATAGGCTGACTTCTTTTCAATTTGCATGAGCTATATAGGCTGACGTTTCTTCAATTTGCATGAGCTATATAGGCTGACGTCGCGCGACTTCAATTTGTATGAGCTATATAGGCTGACGTCGCGCGACTTCAATTTGTATGAGCCATATAGGCTGACGTTTCTTCAATCTGCATGAGCTATATAGGCTGACGTTGCGTCAATTTGTATGAGCCATATAGGCTGACTTCTTTTCAATTCGCATGAGCTATATAGGCTGACGTCGGATTCGCAGCGGCGCTCGCTGACCGCGAAAGAGAAACTATTTTCGTCACACGAGGCGCATTTCCACGGCAGCCGAGCGTAATGGCTAGGCAGGCCCACTTCCAACGGCCCAATTACCCGCCGCGTCCTCCTCCTCCCCCCCTCCCCCCTCCCAAACACCAATTACTCCACAATAAGGAAAACATTCTAAATGATTTGACCACACACATGTAAGGGTGTTTACCTGGTGCTCGCTCGCGTCCGGGGCCTTTGGCTGACCGCACACTCGTCTTTTGTCTCTCCGTTTCTCGCCGCTGACTTGTTATCGCGCATGCGTTGTGGCTTCTCTACTTATCTATCTCCTCGTCCCGTCGATACCCTTATCCTCTTTGTTACGATTGCTGAATCTCATTACCAGGATCCTCCTCTTCTTCCTCCTCCTCCTCGAATTACCTCTCTCTTTGGACACCTTTGTAATTAAGGTCATCATGTCTGTTGCCGTTCGTTTTTTTTCCCCCACTCGCCGCCGATGTCATATTGTTACAAGCTGGTCTCTCTGAGTGCGGCGCCCGAGCTCCTCTTTCCATTCCAATTAGCGTTATTGACCTCGCACATTTACCCCGTTACTGCTTGATAGCGTTGAGCTCTGGAGAAAACAAGAGCACAGACCAGGAACGAGGGATGGAGAAGGGACGGGGCTCCAGCTTGTCCTTTGTGCGGGTCGGATCTCCTGTGGCGGCGCCCTGTGGACGGAAGGGGCTCGGGGACTTGTTGGCGAGTGGTTGGGGAGGATGCTG
>NC_091581.1:8141288-8143788 GCF_042767895.1 Penaeus vannamei
ATTATTTTTTATCATCATTATTATTAATATCATTATTGTTATTATTATCATTATTATTATTATTATTATTATTATTATTATTATTATTATTATTATTACTATCATTATGTTTATGATCATTATCATTATGTTTATGATCATTATCATTATTATTGTTATTACCATCATTGTTATCATTATTATCATTATTATTATTGTATTATTTTTGTTATTATTATTATTTTCATTATTATTATTACCATTATTGTTATTATTATTATTATCATTATTGTTATTATTATTATTATTATTATCATCATCGTTATTCTTATACTTATCATTAATATTATCATTGTTTTTGTTGATATCTATAATATTAATGATAATGATTATCATTATCATCGATATCATCATTATTATTATCATCATCATTGCCATAACTATCATCATCCTCTTTATCATCATCACCATCCTTCTCTTGATCTTTACTGTCATCATCTTTCCTACTCTAACTACATTATCATTACTACTACTATTTATTATTATTATTACTATTATCATTACTACTGTACGCACTGTGCCTCCGTGTACGTCGTTCTGTGTCTGTAAATCGAATGTCTGTGCGTATGATCACATACCGTCGATCGCGAGATTAATTTTTCACTTCAGGGAACAGAAAAATGAGGACCGGACAGGAGTTCCTTCACGTCTGAACAAATTATACGAACAAAAGGCCACTCTTGTTCAAATTAGAGTGACAGTTTTCGTTATTTGTTGTTTTCCGTTCAGTTCGTATTTAAACGGATTATTAATACTTTTGTGAATGGAAGATCTGGTTTGACGTATCTCGAATACTTAGGTCTTCCTGACAGACAGATATATATAATAAAACATTGTGTAATAGTCTGTAGTGTGTCCATCAAAGAGCGATATCACGAATTCAAGTCATCCATTAGTAAGTTTTGTGTCCAAAATTCGAATAAGTGTTCATGTACAATGTGTATTAGAGAAAGAGATAGGTTAAATAGTTTCAATTCTCCGTTTTCTGTTTCCCCGCGGAGAAAAAAATGGAAGGGAAATCTCGGATAGGAAATTGGATACAAAAACATATGTTATTTTGCTTTGTTTTTTTTTTTCATCCAGCAATCTGCTTTGTGTACGACTTTGAATATTATTACGTAAGACGACTGAAAAGAGACATTACTTTAGTGAATCAAAGCATCATGCCGTGGAATTCAATTACGCTTTATGGTTTTAAAGGAATTCGTATATATCTGAGCGATATGTTTGTTCTCTTCACGTTCGAGGCTTATGCAACGCCTGCCAAATGTCAGACGCACGATGAACTCAAATCTATCCCTTGCTCTCTTTCTTTCGTCCACCTTGTTCATCACCCTCTTTCTTGTTCCTATTTTCCCTTTCGTCATCGTGATTGTTCGCAGTATCTTGGTCTCGCTTCCCCGCTGCTGCTATTGATCAGCGGACAGAGCGTGGCGGATGTAGGGAGAGCTGTCTCGAGGCCATGCATTAAACTCCATCAGGCGGCGGCGGCGGCGGCAGGTGCGGGTGTCACAACGCGGAGTCGAGCCGCTGCCACTTGTGCTGGATCGACGTTCACTTATGTTTATTATCATTATCAGTATTGTTTTAATTGTCATCATTATTTTCACGGTTAGTATTATTATTGGATTGTCATTATTATTATTATTGTTATTATTATTATTGTTATTATTATTATTATTATTATTATTATCATTGGTATAATTTTTATTATTATTAGTATTATCATTATTATCATTGCGTTTTTGCGGGTCCAGATCTACGTACTGAGGGATATAGTTAAAGAGGGAACGATGATGATAATAAGGATCAAGAGAAGGACGGTGATAAAAGTAAGAAGGATGATGATAGCAATGGCAATAATGCTAATAATCTGACTCCGACCGCGATGGTTTTTCTCTCTTTCTCTCTTTCGTCGGATTTTCCCTCGAGAAGGCAGACATTCGGAGGGAAACTTGAACCCGCTTCGTAGTGATCTCCTGCGACCCGAGCGGCGACCCACGGGAATCCAAGACCCACACAGCACGCCCCTGGATCCGCCCCGAGAACCCGCACGGCACCTCCGCCCGCTTCTCGCTCGCGCTGGCAAGCCCTTAAAAGTCCTCGGGAGACTCGTCGGTTTTTGCACGAGCGCGGGGCTGCCCTCCCGTTGCAGACCTTGCAGAGCATCTTCCCAACATCCTTGTGTCTTGGCGTAAGTTCATCTCGCCGCCCCTGTTTTTCGCCCGGACGCAAAGGGCGTTGCAACATCAGACCGCTTCTAGGCAACCTGCATGTCGGCGCATCCGGTCCTTAAGTGTCTCGCGGCTGCACTGCGACTCTGCTCTTGTGTCTGCGAAAGGGTCTTCTTGCCAGCAAAACTGTAGTATTTAAGATATTCTCATGTATACATCTGAAGGGCTTTGCTATAATACCATATGTTTGATTAGCCTATTCTCTCTCTCTCTCTCTCTCTCTCTCA
>NC_091581.1:8146288-8150561 GCF_042767895.1 Penaeus vannamei
CAGCGATAAGTCCTTGGGTTCAACGTTTCCAGCCATAAGTCCTTGGGTTCAACGTTTCCAGCGATAAGTCCTTGGGTTCAACGTTTCCAGTGATAAGTCCTTGGGTTCAACGTTTCCAGTGATAAGTCCTTGGGTTCAACGTTTCCAGTGATTAGTCCTTGGGTTCAACGTTTCCAGTGATAAGTCCTTGGGTTCAACGTTTCCAGTGATAAGTCCTTGGGTTCAACGTTTCCAGTGATAAGTCCTTGGGTTCAACGTTTCCAGTGATTCGTCCTTGGGTTCAACGTTTCCAGTGATAAGTCCTTGGATTCAACGTTTCCAGGGATAAGTCCTTGGGTTCAACGTTTCCAGTGATAAGTCCTTGGGTTCAACGTTTCCAGTGATAAGTCCTTGGGTTCAACGTTTCCAGCGATAAGTCCTTGAGTTCAACGTTTCCAGCGATAAGTCCTTGGGTTCAACGATATGACTGACAGAGCTTACGGAAAGGCTCCGAACCCCCTTCCCCCCTCCTCCCCTCCCCCCCCTCCCCCGCCGGGAACCAACAGGTCAACGTAATTTCGACGCGGGTCAAGTGGTGAGCGTGTGCGGCCCCGCCCATCGCCCGGGCAGCAACGACGCGGATTTTTCGAGAAACGTTTGACTTTATCTTCACTTCCTTGACTCAAGCTGTTCGACTTGGTGGTTTGCTCTTTTGAATTTGACGCATCTGCTCTTTTCGAGGTTGGGGTTTTGTGTGTGATTCCTTTTTCCCTCTCTTTCTCTTTCATTCTCTCTCTTTTTCTCTATCTAGCTATCTCTCTTTCTCTCTCTTTCTCTCTTTCTCCCTTTCACTTTCTCGCTTATTATTTCTCATTCTCTCTCTCTATTTATCTATCTATATCTATATCTATCTCTCTCTTTCTATCTCTCAATCTAATCTATCTATATCTCTCTCTCTCTACCTATCTGTCTCTATCTCTCTTTCTCTCTATCTATCAAATCTATCTCTATCTCTCTCTACCTATCTGTCTCTATCTCTCTTTCTCTCTCTCCATTTATCTAATCTGTCTCTATCTCTCTCTACCTATCTGTCTCTATCTCTCTTTCTCTCTATCTAATCTATCTCTATCTCTGCCTATCTGTCTCTATCTCTCTTTCTCTCTATCTATCTAATCTATCTCTCTCTCTCTCTACCTGTCTATCTCTATCTCTTTCTCTCTCTCTAATCTATCTCTATCTCTCTCTACCTATCTGTCTCTATCTCTCTTTCTCTCTATCTATCTAATCTATCTCTATCTCTCTCTACCTATCTCTCTCTCTCTCTCTCTCTCTATCTATCTAATCTATCTCTATCTCTCTCTACCTATTTGTCTCTATCCCTCTTTCTCTCTATCTATCTAATCTCTCTCTCTCTACCTATCTGTCTCTATCTCTCTTTCTCTCTGTCTATCTAATCTATCTCTATCTCTCTCTACCTATGTCTCTCTCCTTTTCTCTCTATGTATCTAATCTATCTCTATCTCTCTTTCTCCCTATCTATCTACTCTATCTCTCTTTACCTATTTCTCTCTCTCTCTCTACTCACACACACGCACGCACCCACACGCCCCCGCCCACCGCACATAATCCCCGCTGACCTCTGGGCGGACGGGATTGGGCGTCGGTGGGCGGCGCGACGTGACAGCTGGGACGGCGGTGGGCGGTTCGAGGCGTGAGAAGGTGTCAAGTGGACCGAGGGGAGGGCGGGCGCGGGCGTCGAGCTGGAGATGGGCGTGTGTGGATGACAACTTTCTTTTTTTTCCCCGGCTGCCTCGACGTCGAAGCTACGTCATCGACTTTCTCGCGCTGGTCTCACGGGCGTCGCTGGGAGAAGGAGGAGGAGGAGGAGAAGGAGAAGGAGGAGGAGGAGGAGGAGGAGGAGGAGGAGGGGGAGGAGGAGGAGGAGGAGGAGGAGGAGGAGGAGGAGGGGGAGGAGGAGGAGGAAGAGGAGGAGGAGGAGGAGGAGGAGGAGGAGGAGGAGGAGGAGGAGGAAGAGGAGGAGGAGGAGGAGGAGGAGGAGGAGGAGGAGGAGGAAGAGGAGGGGGAGGAGGAGGAGGAGGAGGAGGAGGAGGAGGAGGAGGAGGAGGAAGAGGAGGAGGAGGAGGAGGAAGAGGAGGAGGAGGAAGAGGAGGCCGTCTCGCTGTCTAAAATTGCGTGGTGGCCAAAATCGAGTCGAAACAACAACAAAAATTCAGACAAATACCTCCACAAAAAAAAGAAAAAGAAAGAAAGAAAGGGAAAAATATCCGTGAATGACAATAAAACTCCTTGCATCCAAGTCCCCCCCTCTCCCCCCCCCCCTCGTGCTAGGGGGCCAAAATACTACCGCAAAAAGAATGAAAGAAAGAAAAAAAGAAAAAATATCCGTGAATGACAATAAAACTCCTTGCATTCAGGTCCCCCCCCTCTTCCCCTCCCCCTCCCCTCGCCGCTCAAAGTGCTAAGGGGCCAAAATCGAGTCAAAAAACAAAACAAAACAAAACAAAACAAAAATATAAAAAAATAAACAAATATCACCACAAAAAGAAAGGAGAAAGGAAGAAAAAAAGGAAGAAAAAAAAACATCCGTTCATGACAAGAAGATTCACAGAAATTTCCAAGGGGAAAAAATCCTTGCATTCAGGTCCACCCACTCCCCCCCCCACCCCCTTGCTATCCAAAATTGCAAAGTGGCCAAAACTGAATCAAAAAAAGAAAAAGTAGTTCAAACAAATATGACAAAAAATATCCATTAATGACACGAAAATTCACAGAAATATATAAGGGGAAAAAGTCCTTGCATTCAGGTCCATCCCCTCTTCCCTCCCACCCCGCACCCCCCACCCCCTCCCCATCCAAAATCACAAAACAGGCAAAACGAATAAAATCAACAAAAAATGATAACTCACAGAACCAAAACAACAACAACAAAATTCAAACAAACATCAAACACAAAAACAACAACAAACAAACAAACAATCTATTAATTAATAACAAGAAAATTACCCCCAAAAAATACCTCAGTGAAGAAAAAAATAAAAAATAGATAAAAAAAATCCTTGCATCCAGCTCCCAACCCCCTCCTCCCCCTCCCCCCCCCCCACCCCCCCCCCCTGCCCCGCCCATACCAAGACATGCACGCCCGCAGATCTGGGTCACAGCGCTGCCTTGTCATGCCGGGGTTAATAAGGACGTTTTACTTAGGTGTTTGTTATATGTGGAACCGGCGAAGAGAAATGGAGGAAGAAGGTGGAGAAGAAACGGAAAGAGAGAGGAGAAGGAGAAAGGAAAGAGAGAAGGGAGAAGAAGAAGAAGGAAGTGGAGAGGGAAAGAAAGAAAGAAAAATGAGAGGATAGGAGAGGACAAGGAAGACAACAAATATTTAGAGAAAAAGAAATGAGAAGGGAGGGAGTGAAGAATGAGGAGGGAAGGGGAGGGAGGGAAGAATGAGGAGGGAAGGGGAGGGAGGGAAGAATGAGGAGGAAAGGGTAATGAGTGAAGGATGAGGAGGGAAGAATGAGAAGGGAGTGAAGAATGAGGAGGAAAGGGGAGGGAGAGAAGAGTGAGGAGGGAATATGAGGGAGTGAAGAATGAGGAGGAAAGGGTAATGAGTGAAGAATGAGGAGGGAAGGGGAGGGAGGGAAGAATGAGGAGGGAATTGGAGGGAGTGAAGAATGAAGAGGGAGTGAAGAATGAGGAGGGAAGGGGAGGGAGTGAAGAATGAGGAGGGAAGGAAAGGGAGTGATGGTTGTCTCTCTGTACATCTGCCCTTTTTACATTTATGAATACATGGTAATACATATTTATAAACTTTATGTATTGGGTAAGATATGTTTATATGGAATTACAGAATGACACATCAAGCGACACGTACACGCATGTAAGGCTCGAAGATACACACATCCTCACGTGCACACAACGCACAGACACACATACACGCACACACACACACACACACACACACACACACACACACACACATACACACAACGCACAGACACACACACACACGCGCACACACACACACACACACACACACACACACACACACACACACACACACACACACACACACACACACACACAAACAAACACACACGCACATACACACATGAAAGGAAATGTGAAAGGAAGAGTAAGACGGAAGAGGGAGAAATGAGTGGAAGGAAAGGAAGAGGGGAATAAAGGGAGGAAAGGGAAACAAAAGAGGAGAAGAGAAGAGAAAAGGAGGAAGGTGAAAAAAACGAAAAGAAAGAGAAGGAGAAAGGAAAAGAGA
>NC_091581.1:8156061-8171061 GCF_042767895.1 Penaeus vannamei
TAGCTAGACAGACGGAAAATCCCACGGAGAAGGATACGTGACAGAAGGGAGAAAGGTCAACCTCAATTCCGACCCTGTCCCCCCTCCTCCCCTCCCCTCCCCCCCCTTTTGACATCTTGTAAGACTTCGCTCAATCGCCGTGACCCCCGCCGAGGAGTACCTGGCTCGTCCCCACCCCCCTCCCCCCTCTCGCCCCCTCCCCCCCAAAGCCGACTGCGCGGGGGGGGGGGGGGGGGGGAGTGGACCCTCAAGCAAAGCTGACATCTTGGGACTGACTTGCAAGGCTTCTTGAGATACTGGAGGGAGTAGAGAGCAAGGAGGTAATGCACAAGACAAGGATATAAAGGGGAAGAGGAAGATAGGTGATGGCAGAGAGAGAGAAAGAAAGAGAGAGTGAGAGAATGAGAGAGAAAGAGAGAGAGAGAGAGACAGAGAGAAAGAGAGAGAGAGAGAGAGAGAGAGAGAGAGAGAGAGAGAGAGAGAGAGAGAGAGAGAGAGAGAGAGAGAGAGAGAGTGAGAGAGAGAGAGTGAGAGAGTGAGAGAGAGGGTTAGAGAGAGAAAGAGAAAGAGAGAGAGAGAAGAGTGGGAGAAATATGAGAGAGAGAGAGAGAGAGAGAGAGAGAGAGAGAGAGAGAGAGACAGAGAAAGAGAGAGAAGAGATAGAGAAAGAGAGAGAAGAGATAGAGAATGAGAGAGAAGAAAGCAAGAAAGAGTGAGAGAGAATGACAGAGAGAGAGAAAAAAAAACGAATGGGGAGAGACAGAGACATACACACACACAGAGAGAGAACGAGTGAGAGAGAATGACAGAGAGAGAGAAAAAAAAACGAATGGGGAGAGACAGAGACATACACACACACAGAGAGAGAACGAGTGAGAGAGAGAGAGAAAAAAAAAAAACTGAAATCATAAATGCATACAAGGATGGCAATCCAGCGTAATGCCTATCCGAAATAATTAAATGAAAGCCAGACACGTAAAACAAGCCATCTATAAACATGGTACAAGTTTCTAAGCCTTTCTTATTAACTTCCAGAGCTTCCAAATTCGTGTGGAAAAGAGGAAACAATTTAAAGTCGGATGGGGGGACCGGGGGGGGGGAGGAGAAAGAAAGTGTTACTAACTTAGAGTCATGAGATTTCAATTATCGGGTGAGTGCCTTGTGTTAGTAGTTTTGGAAAAAAAAATAAAGGGAAAAAATGAGTAAACGCAAATGTTTGAGTTCTGTTTGAAACTGTGTTGAATCTTTATTTTTTCCGTCTTGTAGTTGATGTTCAGTTTCTTGATTTAAGATTTGCAGTTTCTCTCTCTCTCTCTCTCTCTCTCTCTCTCTCTCTCTCTCTCTCTCTCTCTCTCTCTCTCTCTCTCTCTCTCTCTCTCTCTCTCTCTCTCACTCTCTCCCAATTTCTCTCTCCCCCTCTCTCTCTCTCTCTCTCTCTCTCTCGTCCCTGTCTCTCTCTGTCTTTCGCTCTCTCCTACTCTCCTCCCTCCCTCCTCCTTCCTTCCCTCCCTCCCTCCCTTAGGCTGCAATCAGTCCATGCGAACCACAAGTCGCCCCCCGACAGTCATAGCCTAAGCACCGCCATTTCAATCCGATCGCCACAGAGCCCGCACATTGCCATGCAAGTGTGCAACGACTCCCACAGGTGTGTATCAATAGCCCAGACACGTTACGGCCGTCCACCCTTCCTCTAACCCCACCCCCCTGCAACACCGTCTTCCTTCCTCCCCAACCAACCTGTAACACCATCTTCCTCCCCCACCTCCTTGGAACACCATCTTCCTTCCACCCCACCCCCTGCAACACCATCTTCCTCTGTCTCCCACCCCCTGCAACACCATATTTGCTCCCCACCCCACCCCTTGCAACACCGTCTTCCTCACACCCACCCCCTGCAACACCATTTTCATCCTCCTACCCCCTGCAACACCATCTTCCCCCACCCCAACCCACCACTAACACCATCTTGCTCCCCCCCACCCCCTGAAACACCATCTTCCTCCCCCACCCCCTGCAACACCATCTTCCTCCCCCCACCCCCTTACCAACACCATCTTCACTCCCACCCCCACCCCCCTGCAACATCATCTTCCTCCACACACCCCACCCCCTGTAACACCATCTCTCCTTCCCCCCAACCATACCTGTAACACCATCTTCATCCCCCCACCCCCCAGCAACACCACCTTCCATCCCTCCTCCCCCACCCCCTGCAACACTGTCTTCCATCCCCACCCCCTGAAACACCATCTTCCTCCCCATCCCCCTGCAACACCATCTTCAACCCCCCCACCCTCTGCAACACCATCTTCAACCCCACACCCCTCTGCAACACCATCTTCCTCCACCCACTCTCCCTGCAACACCATCTTCCTCCTCCCCCACCCCCTGTAACACCATCTTCCTCCCTCCACCCCCCAGCAACACCATCTTCCTCCCTCCACGCCCCTGCAACACCGTCTTCCTCACCCCCCACCCCCCCTGCAACACCATCTTCCTCATCCTCCCACCCCCTGCAACACCATCTTCCTCAGTCCCCACCCCCAGCAACACCATCTCCAACCCCCCAACCCCGCCTGTAACACCCATCTTGCTCCCCCCATCCCCCTGCAACACCATCTTGCTCCCCCCACCCCCTTGCAACACCGTCTTCCTCCCCCCACCCCCCTGCAACACTATCTTCCTCACCCACCCCCTGCAACACCATCTTCCTCACCCCCACCCCCTGCAACACCATTTTCCTCCCCCCACTCCCACCTGCAACACCATCTTCCTCCCCCACCCCCTGCAACACCATCTTCCTCACCCCACCCCCCTGCAACACCATCTTCCTCCCCCACCCCCTGCAACACCATCTTCCTCCCCCCACCCCCTGCAACACCATCTTCCTCCCCCCCCAACCTCCCTGCAACACCATCTTCCTCCCCCCACCCCCCTGCAACACCGTCTTCCTCACCCCACCCCCCTGCCACACCATCTTCCTCCCCCCCAACCTCCCTGCAACACCATCTTCCTCCCCCACCCTCCTGCAACACCATCTTCCTCCCCCACCCCCTGCAACACCATTTTCCTCCCCCCAACCTCCCTGCAACACCATCTTCCTCCCCCCACCCTCCCTGCAACACCGTCTTCCTCCCCCCCACCCCCCTGCAACACCATTTTCCTCCCCCATCTTCCTCCCCTAAGCCTCTTAAAACCCCGCTGGTTGTTACACTCGACCGGCTAATACGCGTTTTTTTTTTCCTTCGCTAGTAAAATCATTCGGATCTGAAAGCGTGAACGTTTCGGTGCGAAGGTTGTTGTTTTTGAAGGGAAACGTTTGTCGAGGCCTGTGGCCCGTTAGGAAGAAACGTTTGTTGAGTTTTTTGGCGCTAGGAAGAAACGTTTGTCGAGGCTTGTGACCCGCTGGGAAGAAACGTTTGTCGAGTTTTTTGGCGCTAGGAAGAAACATTTTCGAGGCTTGGGATTCGTTGGGAAGAAACGTTTGTTGAGGCTTGTGACCCGCTGGAAAGAAACGTTTGTCGAGGCTTGTCACCCTCTGGAAAGAAACGTTTGTCGAGGCTTGTGACCCGCTGGAAAGAAACGTTTGTCGAGGCTTGTGACCCGCTGGAAAGAAACGTTGTCGAGGCTTGTGACCCGCTGGGAAGAAACGTTTACCGAGGCTTGTGACCCGTTGGAAAGAAACGTTTGTTGAGTTTTTGGTGCTAGGAAGAAACGTTTTTCGAGGCTTGTGACCCGCTGGGAAGAAACGTTGTCGAGGCTTGTGACCCGCTGGGAAGAAACGTTTGTTGAGTTTTTTTGTTTCTTGAAGAAACGTGTTTTCGAGGCCTAGACCCGCTGGGAAGAAACGTTGATCTCTTGGAGAGTTTTGTTAGTCTTTCGAAGAAACGTTTACCATCATGTAGATGAAGCTGGACATCTACCGAACTGGAAAGATGCCGAAGTAATCCATGAAGGATTGAGTAAATACAGATGGAAGGTCATGGAAGCTGCATACATTGCAATAGAGAATAATATGAACACCGCATTAGGCAGGTTTAAAGTATCCAAGGTCGCGGCTGCAATTATGCGCGTAACGAATGCGAGGTCACAGTCGTCAGGTGATTTACCAGCTCCCATGTAGTATATCCATACTATTTATTCTGCTATTATGGATATATCGCTATTCTCATTATTAATATACTGATATATCGCTTTTATAATTGATATATCGCTATTATTGATACCTTTTCTACATTTGTCAACATGGATACGTTTCATATCGCTATTATTATTATTATATCGCTATTATCATTGTAGATAAAAAAAATTATCGTTGATATATCGCCTTTATTATTATCATATCGCTATTATCATTGTAGACATATAACTATCATTATCATTATTACATAGCTATTGTTATTATTATTATATCGCTATTATTATCATCATTATTATATAGCTATTACTATTATCATATCGCTATTATTGATATATCGATGTCATTGATATATTTCTATTATCATTATTATATCGCTATTATCATTATAGATATATTGTTATCATTGAAATATCGCTATCACTGTCATTATTGATATATCGCATAACATTATTTTGTTATTAATGATATATCGCATAACATTTTATTTCAAATACCATAGAATGTATTTTTAAATAATACTAATTATTTTATAATACTAATTATTATTTAATACTAAAGAATTTTCGGCTTTTGTAAAACCTTTTGTTAATTTCTCACGAAAGATTAAGGTAAACGTGAAGGACGAATCGCAATGAAACTTTACGGTCGGGTGTACGTTGGATTCGCAATGAAATGAAAAGATCGTTCATTAATGTGAATCCTCGTGGAGATTGGGTCTGTTGCCAATAGGAACTTCTTGTAAGGAGTTTGCGGTTATTTTAGGATGCTAGGAGAGAATTGTACTAATAATTTTGATGATAATTTTCATAACTCATTATCTTTATTGTTATCATTACTATTATTATTATTATTATTATTATTATTATTATTATTACTATTATTATCATCATTATCATTACTATTATTACTATTATTATTATTATCATTATTATCATTATTATAATTATTATCATTATTATTATTATTATTATCATTATTATTATTATTATCATTATTATTATTATTATTATTATCATTATTATTATTATTATTATTATTATTATTATTATTATCATTATTATTATCATTTATTATTATTATTATCATTATCATTTATTATTATTATTATTATTATCATTTATTATTATTATTATTATTATTATTATTATTATTATTATTATTATTATTATTATTATTATTATTATTATTATTATTATCATCATTATTATTATTATTATTATTATTATCATTTATTTATTATTATTATTATTATAACCATTATCATAATTATCATTATTATTATCATTATCATTATTATTATTATCATTATTATCATTATCATTATTACTTTTAATATTGATATTGTTATCATTATTATCATTATCATTATTACTTTTAATATTGATATTGTTATCATCATTTCATAATTGTTGCTGTCATTATAGTCGCTATCAGTATCGTATTAGTATTAACATTGGTATTAGTATAATTATCATCATCTCCTTGACTTCCTTCTTCATACTCGTTTACTTTTTTTCTTATTCTGCTTTTTTCTCTCGTGTTCTTTTTTCTTCCTCTTTTTCTTCTTTTCACTTTGTTCTAAATTCCATTTTGTTCCCATTATTTTTCATTTCTCATTTATTCAAACTACAAACGTTTCTTCCCGGCGGGTCACAAGCCTCGACAAACGTTTCTTACCGCCCTTACTTACCACTGTCACTATTGTTAGTACATTACTATTTCCAATACTGTCAGTATTGCTATTACTATTACTATTACTATTGTTTATGTCAACACTATTATTATTAGAATGACTGCTATTACAGATACTATTACTATTGCTATTATTGTCACTATTACCAATGTTGTTACTATTACTATTTCAATTTTCAAAACTATTACTGTTGCTATTACCAAAGATGTTATCATTACTATTTCTATTATCAAAACTACTACTATAACTATTACCAAAGCTGTTGTTATCAATATTTCTATTCTCAAAACTACTACTATTACTAGTACCAACGCTGTCACAATTACTGTTTCCATTATTAAAACTATTACTATTACTCGTGCTATTACTAGTACCATTTCCATCATAATCACTATCACTATAACTACTTCTATCCTTACTAAAACTACAACGGTTATCCTTCCAATAATCCGTTATCAGCATCTTTCTCTTCTCCATGTTTCTCCAACTTCCCCTACTTCTCCCCTCATCTTCTCCTTCTTCCTCCTTATTCCCAAAGTTATATTTGTGTATTTCCAATAAAGAGAAAGACATTTGGAGGTGAGATATTTCAACGTCATCAATCTTTTCTCTTTAACTTACTACCTCGTTTTCTGTGAATAAAGACGGAGGGAGGAAGATGAATGCGCTTAAAGAGAGAGAGAGAGAGGGGGGGGGGGAGGAGGGAGGAGGGAGGTTGAGAGGGAGGGAGGAGGGAGGGAGGGAGGAGTTGAGAGGGAGGAGAGAAGGGAGGGAGGGAGGAGGGAGGAGGAGGGAGGGAGGGAGGGAGGGAGGGAGGGAGGAGGGAGAGAGAGAGGGAGAGAGAGAGAGAGAGAGAGAGAGAGAGAGAGAGAGAGAGAGAGAGAGAGAGAGAGAGAGAGAGAGAGAGAGAGAGAGAGAGAGGGGGCGGGGGGAGGGAGAGAGGGAGGAAGGGAGGGAGGGAGGGAGAGAGGGAGGGAGGGGAGAGACGGGGGGAAGAGAGAGAGAGAAGACCATGAAAGTTCCAGCAGAAAAAAATAAAAAATACAGCAACACGTCTAAGACCCACCTACGCTAAGAAAGCGTGGTCAAGCGTGGGCGAGGTCGTTCAAGGCGCTTCCTTCCTCTCTTCCTCCTTCTCTTCTTCCTCTCTCCCTTTTCGATTCCTCCCTCTTTCCTTCCTCGATTCCTCCCTCTCTCCCTTTTCGCTTCCTCCCTCTCTCCTCCCGCTCTTCCTCCCTCTCTCCCTTTTCGCTTCCTCCCTCTCTCCTTCCTCTCTTCCTCCCTCTCTCCCTTTTCGCTTCCTCCCCCCCTCCTCCCTCCCTCCTTCCTCCCTCTCTCCTTCCTCTCTTCCTCCCTCTTTCCCTTTTCGCTTCCTCCCTCTTTCCTTCCTCTCTTCCTCCCTCTCTCCCTTTTCGCCAACATGACCCCGGCATGTTGGCATTGAGAAGGGGGAGTGAGGGAGAAAAAGGGGGTAAAAGGGAGAGTGAGGGAGAAAAAAGGGGTAGGAGAAGGGAGAGTGAGGGAGAAAAGGGTAGAAGGAAGAGTGAGGGAGAAAAAGGGGTAGGAAAAGGGAGAATGAGGGAGAGAAAGGGTAGGAGAAGGGAGAGTGAGGGAGAAAAAGGAGAAAAAGGATAGGGGAAGAAAAGCGGGTAGAAGAAGGGAGAGTGAGGGAGAGAATGGGTAGGAGAAGGGACAGTGAGGGAGAAAAAGGGATAGGGGAAGAAAAGGGGGTAGAAGAAGGGAGAGTGAGAAAGAAAAAGGGGTTAGAAGGGAGATTGAGGGAGAAAAAGGGGGTAGAAGTGAGAGTGAGGGAGAAAAGGCGTAGGGGAAGGGAGAATAAGGGAGAGAAAGGGGAGGAGAAGGAGAGGAGGCAGAAAGGCAGAGAAGGAGAATGAGGGAGAGTAGGTAGGAAGGAGATGAGGAGAAAAGCGGTAGGAGAAGGGAGAGTGAGGGAGAAAACGGTAGGAGAAAGGAGATTGAGGGAGAAAAATATAGAAGGGAGAAAAGGATAGAAGAAGGGAGAGCGAGGGAGAAAAGGATAGAAGAAGGGAGAGTGAGGGAGAAAAGGATAGAAGAAGGGAGAAAAAGGATAGAAGAAGGGAGAGCGAGGGAGAAAAAGGGTAGACGAAGGGAGAGTGAGGGAGGGTAAATGTGGGATTTATTGCGTGGCATATTAGGCAGATGGAGGAAGTCACTCTGGCCCCCGCATCAGCTGAGAACTAAGACCGTATTAGGTTTGTGTGGAGTACACACGCGTCTGGCCCTCCTCTGACGTCACGTGCGGAGGTGGAGAAAGAGGAGGAGGAGGAGGAGGAGGAGGAGGAGGGGACCGAGGAAGACGGGCAATGGGGGAGGAGGAGGACGAGGAGGAAGGGACAGAGGAAGAGGGGAGGTGGGGGAGGAGGAGGACCAGGAGGAAGGGACGTAGGAAGAGGGGTGGTGGGGGGAGGAGGAGGACGAGGAGGAAGGGACAGGTAGGAAGAGGGGTGGTGGGGGAAGAGGAGGACCAGGAGGAGAGGGACGTAGGAAGAGGGGTGCAGTGGGGGAGGAGGAGGACCAGGAGGAAGGGACATATGAAGCAGGGTGGTGGTGGGGGAGGAGAAGGAGGGACGACGAGGTAGGCCAGAGGAGGACGGGCGGTGTGGGAGGAGGAAGGGTGGGGTGGGGTGTTGTCCAAGGGTCACCGGGGGCGCGTGTAGGTGGAGTGGGGGATGAGTGAAGGAGGGGGGGGGGTCTTGAAAGGAGGCAGGAGGGGGACGGCAGGCCCTGGGGAGGGGTGGGTGGGGCAAACAGTCAACAGGTTCCCCCCGCATTTGCCTAGAAGGAAACGCAGTCGTCGGGATCTGAAAACGTCTCGGACTTACCGAAGCTTTTCCCCTAAACATATTTGTCCTTAATCACTCAAAGATTAGCTGAAGAAAGAGAGTAGGAAGCGAAGATGAGGAAGAGGCTGTGGTGGAGACTCCCGCTATGTAAGGCTCTTGGAGGTCATTAGCGCAGGAGAGCTTGGGTTGACGTGCAGCAGTTACCGGGGCTGATCTTTATTACACGAAGGGGCGGTTCTTCAAAGCGAGATTGTTCGTGAATCAAAAAGAGGGAAGGAGAGAGGGATACAGAAGGATGAATAGAAAGATAGAGAGAGAGAAAGAGAGAGAGAGAGAGAGATAGAGATAGATAGATAGATAGATAGAGATAGAGAGAGAGAGAGAGAGAGAGAGAGAGAGAGAGATAGAGAGAAAGAGAAGGGAGGAGACAAAGAGAGAAAGAGAGAGAAGGGAGGAGACAGAGACAGAGAGAAAGAGAGAGAGAGAAGGGGAGGACAGAGAGAGAGAGAGAGAGAGAGAGAGAGAGAAGGGAGGAGACAGAGAGAGAGAGAGAGAAAGAGAGAGAGAGAGAGAGAGAGAGAGAGAGAGAGAGAGAGAGAGGGAGGAGACAGAGATAGATAGATAGAGAGAGATAGAGAGAGGTAGAGAGAGAGAGAGAGAGAGAGAGAGAGAGAGAGAGAGACAGACAGACAGACAGACAGACAGACAGACAGACAGACAGACAGACAGACAGAGAAATAAAGAAAAAAAGAAAGAGAGAAAAAGAAAAAAAGAGATATTAGATTATGGTAATACATAAAAAAAACAAAGCACTGCGAAATAATCTCAGATAAACCACCCACAAGCTACGAGGAGTCTTATCTCCGACGTAAGACTCCTTGCAGCGTCACCCTCCGATCCTATCATTAGCATCGAACAGACAGCGGAAATGGGATCAGAAACTCACCAATAGACTATTCAATGATTCAGGTACGATCTCTTGATAATCTGTTCTATTCGTATCTGTTATTTATTCTTTTTTCTTCTTCTTTTTTACTTCGATAAAACCTAGAGGATTTAGAGAATCAATATGCATTTTTATATGATTTAATCCTGGATCTTGAACAATTGATACTGGATCGTGAACAAATGATACTGGATCTTGAACAAATGATACTGGATCTTGAACAAATGATACTGGATCTTGAACAATAATATCAAAACAACATTCGTAAATGCTAAGATAAACTTTCTTTTGTTTTATCCGTGGAAGTGTCAAGAAGAAAACAATAAGTCACAATAATAATATAATAATACAATAATATAATAATATAATAATAATATAATAATAATATAATAACACAATAATACAAGATAAATGGATACAGAAAGTAACAGGAAGTCTGATATAGATTGCGAACTAGATCTATAGAACGACAGATAGATAGAAATAGATCTATAGAGCGAGAGATAGATAGAAATAGATCTATAGGACTTCAAATAGATAGAAATAGATCTATCAACGACTGATAGATAGAAATAGGTTTATAGGACGACAGATAGATAGAAATAGATCTATAGGACGACAGATAGATATAAATAGATCTATAGGACGACAGATAGATAGAAATAGATCTATAGAGCGAGAGATAGATAGAAATAGATCTATAGGACTTCAGATAGATAGAAATAGATCTATCAACGACTGATAGATAGAAATAGGTCTACAGAACGACGTATAGAAATAGATCTATAGGACTTCAGATAGATAGAAATAGATCTATCAACGACTGATAGATAGAAATAGGTCTACAGAACGACGTATAGAAATAGATCTATAGGACGACAGATAGATAGAAATAGATCTATAGGACGACAGATAGATAGAAATAGATGTATAGAACGAAAGATAGATAGAAATAGATCTATAGGACGACAGATAGATAGAAATAGATCTATAGGACGACAGATAGATAGAAATAGATCTATAGAACGAAAGATAGATAGAAATAGATCTATAGGACGACAGATAGATGGAAATAGATCTATAGAACGAAAGATAGATAGAAATAGATCTACGGAGCGAGAGATAGATAGAAATAGATCTATAAAACGACAGATAGATAGAAATTGATCTATGAAAGGACACATAGATAGAAATAGATATAAAGAACGACATATAGATAGAAATTGATATATAGGACGAAAGATAGACAGAAGTAGATCTATAGGGCGACAGATAGAAAGAAATAGATCTATAAAATGACAGATAGATAGAAACAGATCTATAGAACGAAAGATAGATAGAAATAGATCTAAAGAACGACAGATAGATAGAAATATATCTGTAGAACGAGAGATAGATAGAAATAGATGTATAGAACGACAGATAGATAGAAATAGATCTATAGAACGAGAGATAGATAGAAGTGGATCTATTAAACGACAGATAGATAGCAAAGTAGATAAGTGGTTGAAAGGGAACGGGAGACGTAATGGAAAGATACCAACAGAGATAGACAGCGAAATACCCGGATGAAAATTTAAATAAAAGGGAAGACAGAGAGAAAGGAGAGATAGAAGAAGGCAGGGGGAGTGAGGGGGAAAAATCAGAAGGGAAATTGAGGGAGAAAAAGAGTAAAAAAAGGGAGAGTGAGGTAGAAAAAATCAGAAGGGAAAGTGAAGGAAAAAAGGGTAGAAAAAGGGAGAGTGACGGAGAAAAATTCAGAAGCGAGAGTGAGAAAAAAATAGAAGAAAGGAGAGTGAGGGAGAAAAAATCAGAAGGGAGAATGAGGGAGAAAAACTCAGAAGGAAGAGTGAGGGAGAAAAAGGGTAGAAAAAGGGAGAGTGAGGGAGAAAAATTTAGAAGGGAGAGTGAGGGAGAAAAAGGGTAGAAAAAGGGAGAGTGAGGGAGAAAAAATCAGAAGGGAGAGTGAGGGAGAAAAAAACAGAAGAAGGGAGAATGAGGAAGAAAAGGATAGAAGGGAGAGTGAGAAAAAAAATAGAAGAAAGGAGAGTGAGGGAGAAAAAAATCAGAAGGGAGAATGAGGGAGAAAAAGGAGAGTGAGGAAGAAAAAAAATCAGAAGGGAGAGGAAGAGAAAATTCAGAAGGAAGAGTGAGGGAGAGAAGTGGTAGAAAAAGGAGAGGACGGAGAAAAAATTAGAAGGGAGAGTGAGAAAAATTGAAGAAAGGAGAGTGAGGGAGAAAAATTCAGAAGGGAGAGTGAGGGAGATAAATTCAGAATGGAGAGTGAGGGAGAAAAAAATAGAAGAAGGGAGAGTGAGGGAGAAAAAAATCAGAAGGGAGAGTGAGGGAGAAAAAATAGAAGAAGGGAGAGTGATGGAGAAAAATTCAGAAGGGAGAGTGAAGGAGGGGGAGGAACAGAGAAGGGGAGAGAATATTCTGTGGTGTTGCTGCTCCCTCCCTCCTCCCTCGCCGTCCGACTGCAGCTGTCTTCGAAGGCGAGCGGATCAGTCAAGGGTTGAAGCGTCCAAGGGTGTAACCAGCGCCCGCCGCCCACGTCCCTCCTTTTCGATCCGCCCACGCCCGTACTCTTCCTCCTCCTCCCTCCACACACGCACGTCCCTCCTTTTCCCTCCGACCACGCTTCTCCTCCTCCTCCTCCTCCTCCTCCCTTCGTCCAATTCTCCTCCTCCTCCTCCCTCCACCCACGCCCATCCCCTTCCCACCGCCCACGCCCTTCCTCCTCCTCCTCCCTCCACCCACGCTCCTCCTCCTCCTTCTCCCTCCCCCCACGCTCCTCCTCCTCCTTCTCCCTCCCCCCACACCCTCCTCCTCCTCCTCCCTCCCCCCTCGCCCCTCCTCCTCCTCCTCTGCACCCTCGCCCTCCTCCCTCCTCCTCCACCCTCACTTCCTCCTCCTCCTCTCCCTCCCTCCCTCTGCCTACATGCCCTCCAACTCCTCCCTCCCTCCCTCGCCCCTCCTCCTCCTCCTCCTCCTCCCTCCGCCCACACCCTCCTCCTCCCTCCTCCACCCCGCCCCTCTCTCCTCCTCCTCCTCGCCCCTCCTCCTCCTCCTCCACCTTCTCGCCCTCTCCCTCCCTCCTCCTCCCTCTGGCCCACGCCCCTTCCTCCCTCTCCCTCCCTCCACTCCTCGCCCCTCCCTCCTCCCTCCTCCCTCCACCCTCGCCCCTCCTCCTCCCTCCTCCTCCCCCTCCCACCCCTCTCCCCTCCTCCTCCTCCCCTCCCTCCACCCTCGCCCCTCCCTCCCTCCCTCCTCTCCTCCACTCCTCGCCCTCCTTCCTCTCCTCCTCCCTCCACCTCGCTCCCTTCCCCTCCCTCCTCCTTACCTCCCCTGGGGGTGATTCGCTGACCGACCACGACATCCTAGCTGGAGCATTTGAAGGACAGGAGATAGAGGAAGAGAGAGAGAGAGAGAAAAATAACGAAGGAGACGGGGTAATGGGAGAGAGAGAGAGAGAGAGAGAGAGAGAGAGAGAGAGAGAGAGAGAGAGAGAGAGAGAGAGAGAGAGAGAGAGAGAGAGAGAGAAAGAGAGAGAGAGAGAGACAGAGGAGAGAGAGAGAGAGAGACAGAGAGAGAGAGAGAGAGAGTGAGAAAGAGAGGGGGAGGGAGGGAGAAAGAGAGGGGCAGGGGAGGGAGGATAGAGAAAGAGAGAGAGAGGGAGAGGGAAGAGAGAGAGAGAGGGAGAGGGAGAGGGAGAGAGAGAGAGAGAGAGAGAGAGAGAGAGAGAGAGAGAGAGAGAGAGAGAGAGAGAGAGAGAGAGAGAGAGAGCAGAGAAGCCGACAACAAGACTTGAGAAACAAATCAGAAAGACAGACAAACACATTAACAAACAGGTAAATGACACCGAGAGAATACATAAACAAAGAAACGAAGAGAAGCGCATACTCGCCCCAATCACCATTTATCATAAGTGTCAATATCCTCTGAAATCGTTACGTTACAAGGGCAGTATTTTCTCCACGATTGACGAAAGTGTGCCATGCTTAACTCTTTTAGATTTGATAACAATTTGATAACAATTTACGGTTTTAATTCCATTCGTTTCTATGGATAGTCTTTGCTGGGACATGCTGTCTGTTCATTTGCTTCTAAATCCTCCCCTGTGGGCAAAGAATGACCGGGGTGACCATCCACTGGCAGCGCGTGGGATTGATCCGCAGGTTAACAAGACTGCCAGATAAGAATGCGACTGCGATATTACAAAGCACACAAGTTTAGTTTTAGTCACGATGAATATTCTTTGCTCTGTCTGTTTATTTGATTCTAAATGACCTCTGTGCAAGGAAAGGCTGGGGTGACCATCCACTGGCAGAGCGTGGGGTCGAACTTAGGTTAGCCAGAGAAGAATGCTACTATTCAGTTTAATTCCATTTGTCACGATGAATATTCTTTGCTCTGTCTGTTTATTTGATTCTAAATGACCTCCTCTGGGCAAGGAATAGCTGGGGTGACCATCCACTGGCAGAGCGTGGGACCGAACTTAGGTTAGCAAGACTGCCAGAGAAGAATGCTACTATTCAGTTTAATTCCATTCGTTTCTATGGATAGTCTTTGCTGGGACATACTGTCTGTTCATTTGCTTCTAAATCCTCCCCTGTGGGCAAGGAATGACCGGGGTGACCATCCACTGGCAGCGCGTGGGATTGATCCGCAGGTTAGCAAGACTGCCAGATAAGAATGCGACTGCTATATTACAAAGCACACAAATTTAGTTTAATTCCACTTGTTACGATGAATATTCTTTGTTCTGTTTATTTGATTCTAAACGACCTCCTCTGTCCAAAGAATTTATTGGGCACCATCCACTGGCAGAAGGTGACGAAAACCCTAGGTTAGCAAGACTGCCACACAAGAATGCTGCTATTCAGTTTAATTCCACTTGTTACGATGAATATTCTTTGTTCTGTTTATTTGATTCTAAACGACCTCCTCTGTGCAAGAAATGGCTGGGGTGACCATCCACTGGCAGAGCGTGGGACCGAACTTAGGTTAGCAAGACTGCCAGAGAAGAATGCTGCTATTCAGTTTAATTCCATTTGTTACGATGAATATTCTTTGCTCTGTCTGTTTATTTGATTCTAAACGACCTCCTCTGTGCAAAGAATGGCTGGGGTGACCATCCACTGGCAGAGCGTGGGACCGAACTTAGGTTAGCAAGACTGCCAGAGAAGAATGCTACTATTTAGTTTAATTCCATTTGTCACGATGAATATTCTTTGTTCTGTCTGTTTATTTGATTCTAAACGACCCCCTCTGTGCAAGGAAAAGCTGGGGTGACCATCCACTGGCAGAGCGTTGGGACCGAACTTAGGTTAGCAAGACTGCCAGAGAAGAATGCTGCTATTCAGTTTAATTCCATTTGTTACGATGAATATTC
>NC_091581.1:8178561-8188561 GCF_042767895.1 Penaeus vannamei
TACGTGATCGTGTTGGAAAATGTACGAATGACAGTTAATAAATTTTCGAGAGAGAGAGAGAGAGCGGGGGCATGGGAAGTTATAGATAGACAGAAAGAGAGAGAGAGAGAGAGAGAGAGAGATAGAGAGACAGAGAGAGAGAGAGAGAGAGAGAGAGAGAGAGAGAGAGAGAGAGCATGAGACGATAGAGAGGGGGGGGGGGCGTGGGAAGATAAATAGACAGAAAGAGAGAGAGAGAGAGAGAAATGTATATACATACATATAACATATTTAACTATCGATCACCCACGGACTATGGCAAACGAGGTGACATAAGAGCGACAGCGATGGGCAGAGAGAGGCAGCTAAACCTTGGCACGGAATGCACGCCCCCCCCCCCCCCCCCCCCGCTCCACATGAGTCACCTGCCCGGGGTCCTGGGCCGTCCGCACCTGCAGCACCCACAGGAAACTTGTACAGGATATGAAACCTTCACCTTCACCCACTAAGGAGTGGTGTCTTCAGGGGCAAATTGAACACCAACCTGGAAGCTAATATGCAAATGAGGACGAAAATATGCCTTTATAAGATTATTTTGGAAGGTGTTTAGACCGTGGCGTGACCAGCTGGGAAGGGCGTGGTTAACTTGCGCCATCTGAAGGGCTGCCCGGCGCTTTTGCTTGGGCGCTCCACCTGTTGGCTTTTAATTTCTGTTTTTCGAGCAGAAGACACACACACATACACAGACACACACTTATACACACATACACAGACACACACTCACACACACATACACAGACACACACTTACACACACATACACAGACACACACTTACACACACAGACACACGCACTTACGCACAGACACACTTAAACACACAGACACACTTAAACACACACACACTCACACTACACACTTACACACCCACACAGACACACACACACACACACACACACACACACACACTTACACACAAACAGACACACACACACACACGCACAGACACTTACACACAGAAGGATTCTGCCGTCAGAGAGTTTCCATTCGATTGTGAGCTTATCAAATGCAGTCTTTCGATTGTCATCTCTTTCAATTGAAGTTGATCGTCCTATGATATAGAATATAGGTCGGAGCAGAAGGTAAGTTAAAAGAGAGAGAGAGAGAGAGAGAGAGAGAGAGAGAGAGAGAGAGAGAGAGAGAGAGAGAGAGGGAGGGAGAGAGAGAGAGAGAGAGAGAGAGAGAGAGAGAGAGAGAGAGAGAGAGAGAGAGAGAGAGAGGAAACGGACCACAAACAGCAAATATAAAATACAAAATCAATTGATTGCAGATTCCGTAAATGGTGTATCTATTACGTTATTCAAAACATGATGAAGCGCCAGACTGCCTCCCTCAAGGTTGATAACCCCCTCTCAACCTCCCCCTCAACCACCTCCCCTCCCTCCCTCTTCCTCCTTCCTGAGCTTCCTTCCTTGGGCTCTCCCCCCCCAACCTCCCTCCCTCTTCCTCCTTCCTTGGAGCTCCCCCCCCCCCACCCTCCCTCTTCCTCCTTCCTTGGGCTCCCCCCCCAACCACCCTCCCTCTTTCCTCCTTCCCTTGGAGCTCCCCCCACCACCCTCCCTCTTCCTCCTTCCTTGGAGCTCCCACCCCCCCCAACCACCCTCCCTCCCTCTTCCTCCTTGCTTAGGAGCTCCCCCCCCCCACCCTCCCTTCCTTCCTCCTTGCTTAGACTCCCCCCCCCCCCAACCACCCTCCCATCTTCCTCCTTCCTTGGAGCTCACACCCCCCACCACCCCCCCTCTTCCTCCTTCCTTGGAGGTTTCCCCCCCCCAACCACCCTCCCTCTTCCTCCTTCCTTAGAACTCCCCCCAACCACCCTCCCTCTTCCTCCTTCCTTAGAGCTCCCCCAACCCCCCCCCTCCCTCTTCCTCCTTCCTTGGAGCTCCCCCCCCAACCACCCTCCCTCTTCTCTCCTTCCTTGGAGCTCCCTCCCCCCAACCACCCTCCCTCTTCCTCCTTCCTTGGAGCTCCCCCCACCCACCGCTTCCTCCCTCTTCCTCCCTTCCTTGGAGCTCACCCCCCCCCAACCACCCTCCCTCTTCCTCCTTCCTTGGAGCTCACCCCCCCCAACCGCACCCCCTCCCTCTTCCTCCCCTTCCTTAGGAGCTCACCCCCACCACCCTCCCTCTTCCTCCCTTCCTTGGAGCTCCCCCCCCAACCACCCTCCCTCTTCCTCCTTCCTTGGAGCTCCCCCCCCCAACCACCCTCCCTCTTCCTCCTTCCTTGGAGCTCCCCCCACCACCCTCCCTCTTCCTCACCTTCCTTGGAGCTCCCCACCCCCAACCACCCGCCCTCCCTCTTCCTCCTTCCTTGGAGCTCCCCCCCCGACCACCCTCCCCTCTTCCTCCCTTCCTTGGGACTCCCCCCCCCAACCACCCTCCCTCCCTCTTCCTCCTTCCTTGGAGCTCACTTCCCCCCCCCCAACCACCCTCCCTCTTCCTCCTTCCTTGGAGCTCCCCCCACCAACCACCCTCCCTCTTCCTCCTTCCTTGGAGCTCACCCCCCCCCCCCAACCACCCTCCCTCTTCCTCCTTCCTTGGAGCTCCCCCCCCCCCCCCAACCACCCTCCCTCCCACTCCCTCTTCCTCCTCCCTTGGAGCTCCCCCCCCCCCGACCAACCTCCCTCCCTCTTCCTCCTTCCTTGGAGCTCACCCCTCTCCCCCAAGCCACCCTCCCTCCCTCTTCCTCCTTCCTTGGAGCTCCCCTCCCCCCCAAGGCACCAACCCCGACCACCCACCCCCCCTCCTGGAGGACACCGCACTCCACGGACCGCTATGAAGTGCACCGGCTGTGAATCGAGGACAAAGAGAGAGAGATAGAGATAGAGAAAGTGAGAAAGAGAGACAGAAAGAGAAAGAGAGAAAGAAAGGAGAAAGAGAGAGAAAGGAAAGAGAAGGAAAAAGAGAGACAGAAGAAAGAGAGAAGGGAGACAGAGAGAAAAAGGAAAGAGAAGGAGAAAGAGAGAGAAAGGAAAGAGAAGTCGAAAGAGAGAGAGATGCGAGAAAGGGAGAGAAAGGAAAGAGAAGGAAAAAGAAAGAGAGAAAGAGAGAGAGAGACTCGTACAGAGAGAGAGAGAGAGAGAGAGAGACTGGTACAGAGAGACAAACAGACAGAGAGCCAGACAGACATACAGCTAGACACACAGAGAAAAGGAAAGTCCGAGATATGCAATACCCAACCACTAAAACGCTCTCTAGATAATAAAACTACACACAAAACAAAACAAAACAGAAAAAAAAACAGAAAAAAACAGGTATTCAACGCAACGTCAACAGACCGCACCAAAAACACACCATTACGTACGCAGAACAGCTATCTTAGTGTTCACAAGAGACACCAGAAGGACGATCTAGGGGTGCAACGGGGGGGGGGGGTGAGGAGGGAAGGGAGGAGGATGGAGGAGAGGGTAGGAGGACAGGGAGGATGGGGGAGAGGGTAGGAGGGGACAGGGGGGAGGATGGAGAGGGTAGAGAGGAGCAGGGGGGAGAGGGTAGGAGGGAAGAGGGGATGGGGGAGAGGGTAGAGGGCAGTAGGGGATGGAGGAGAGGATAGGAGAACATGGGGAATGGGGGAGGAGGGATAAGAGGCCAGGGGGGATGGTCAGGGAGAGGGTTGACGCAGAGGGGGATGGGGGGAGAGGGCAGGAAGGATAGAGGGAGAGAGGAGTAGGAAACGAGGGGAGCAGGGGAGAGGGATAGGAGGGTCAGGGGGATAGAGGAGAAAGGATAGGTAGAGGGTAGGAGGGACAAGGGGGAGAGGGTAAGAGGGCAGGGGGGATGAGGAGGTAGAGCAGGGGGACAGGAGGGTAGGAGGGCAGGGGGATGGGGGAGAGGGTAGGAGGGTAGGGGGATGGAGGGAGAAGATAGGAGACCAAGGGGAATAAGGGAGAGGATAGGAGACCAAGGGGAATAAGGAAGAGGATAGGAGACCAAGGGAATAAGGAGAGGATAGGGAGACCAAGGGGAATAAGGGAGGATAGGAGACCAGGGAATAAGGAGAGGATGAGGACCAAGGGAATAAGTGAGAGGATAGGGAGATCAAGGGGAATAAGGAGAGGATAGGAGACCAAGGAGATAAGGAGAGGATAGGAGACCAAGGGGAATAAGGGAGAGGATAGGAGACCAAGGGGAATAAGGAGAGGATAGGAGACCAAGGGGAATAAGGGAGAAGGGATAGGAGACCAAGGGGAATAAGGGAGAGGATAGGAGACCAAGGGGAATAAGGGAGAGGATAGGAGACCAAGGGGAATAAGGGAGAGGATAGGAGACCAAGGGGAATAAGTGAGAGGATAGGAGACCAAGGGGAATAAGGGAGAGGATAGGAGACCAAGGGGAATAAGTGAGAGGATAGGAGACCAAGGGGAATAAGGAAGAGGATAGGAGACCAAGGGAATAAGTGAGGATAGGAGACCAAGGGGAATAGAGGAAGAGGATAGGAGACCAAGGGAATAAGTGAGAGGATAGGAGACCAAGGGGAATAAGGAGAGGATAGGAGACCAAGGGGAATAGAGTGAGAGGATAGGAGACCAAGGGAATAAGGGAGAGGATAGAGGAGACCAAGGGGGAATAAGGGAGAGGATAGGGAGACCAAGGGGAATAAGGGGAGAGGATAGGAGACCAGGAGGTCAGGGGTAGACGAGAGAGGATAGGAGACCAAGGAAGTAGAGGAGAGAGGATAGGAAACAAGGGAGTAGGGAGAGGATAGATCAAGGAGTAGAGGAGAAAGGATAGATAACCACAGGGGGGGAGGATAGATCAAGGAGTAGAGGAAAGAGGATAGGTAACCAGGGGGGGGGAGGACAGATCAGGGGGTAGAGGAGAGAGGATAGGAAACCAAAGGGGGTAATTGAAAGGATAGGAGATCAGGAGGTAGAGGAGAGAGGATAGGAAGGCAGGGAGGATAGGGGAGAGGTGTTAGCGCTGACGTTGCCAAGGTCTAGCACAGCCGAATATCCCTATGTTGCTAAGCTATCATTTTGGTGTTATAAAACGCCTATGTTTACAATTCAGGAAAGGTGGAGAAAGTGAAGAAGATGGAGAAGGTGAAGTTGGGGAAGGTGGAGAAGGTGAAGGTGGGGAAGGTGAAGTTGGGGAAGGTGAAGGTGGGGAATGTGAAGAAGGTGAAAGTGGGGAAGGTGAAAAAGGTGAAGGTGGGGAAGGTGAGGAAGGTGAAGGAGAAGGTGGGGAAGGTGGAGAAGTTGAAGAATGTGAAGGTGAAGAAGGTGAAGAAGGTGAAGGTGGGGGAGAGGTGAAGAAAGTGAAGGTGGGGAAGGTGAAGGTGGAGAAGGTGGGGAAAGTGAAGGTGGAGAAGGTGAAGGTGGGAAGGTGGAGAAGGTGAAGGTAGGAGAAGGTGAAGGTGGAGAAGGTGAAGGTGGGGAAGGTGGAGAAGGTGAAGGTGGAGAAGGTGGAGAAGGTGAAGGTGGAGAAGGTGAAGGTGGGGAAGATGAAGGTGGAGAAAGGTGAAGAAAGTGAAGGTGGAGAAGGTGGGGAAAGTGAAGGTGGAGAGGTGAAGGTGGGAAGGTGGAGAGGGTTGAGGTGGAGAAGGTGAAGGTGGAGGAAAGGTGAAGGTGGAGAAGGTGAAGAAGGTGAAGGTGGAGAAGGTGAAGGTGGGGAAGATGAAGGTGGAGAAGGTGGGGAAAGTGAAGGTGGAGAAGGTGAAGGTGGGAAGGTGGAGAAGGTGAAGGTGGAGAAGGTGAAGGTGGGGAAGATGAAGGTGGAGAAGGTGAAGAAAGTGAAGGTGGAGAAGGTGAAGAAGGTGGAGAAGGTGGAGGTGGTGAAGGTGGGGAAGGTGGAGGTGGGGAAGGTGGAGAAGGTGAAGGAGTGGGAAGATTGAAAAGGAAAAGGTGAAGGTGGGGAAGGTGAAGAAAGTGGAGAAGGTGGGGAAAGTGGAGAAGTTGAAAAAGAAGGTGGTGAAGGTGAAGAAGGTGAAGGTGAAGAAGATGAAGAAGGTGAAGAAGATGAAGAAGAAAACGAAGAAAGTGACGACGGAAAGCGAAGAAGACAAAGAAGATTAAGGGGATGGAAAAGGTGGAGCAGAAGCGTCTCAGGTGGTCAGGTGAGGGAGAGGACAAGGTGGGGAGGAAAGGGTGGAGGGTGACTGGTTTTGAGCGCGCAGTGTGTTTGTGATCAAAACACACCGGTAGATGAAAGCTGTTTATAATGCGTTCAGATCACGTGGGTTCTCACGCTTGAAAATGGTAGAAGAAGATGAGGACGAAGAAGAAGAAGAAGAAGGAAGGAAGGAAGAAGAAGAAGAAATAGAAGGGAAGAAAAAGGAAGGAAGGAAGAAGAAGAAATAGAAGGAAGGAAGAAGAAGAAGAAGGAAGGAAGAAGAAGAAATAGAAGAGGGGGAAGGAGAAGAAAGAAATAGAAGGAAGGAATAAGAAAAAGAAATAGAAGAGGAAAGGAAGAAGAAAGAAATAGAAGGAAGGAAGGAAGAAGAGAGAAGAAGAAATAGAAGGGAGAAAGAAGAAGAGAAATAGAAAGAAAGAAAGGAAGAAGAAGAAATAAGAAGGGGAACGAAGAAGAAGAAATAGAAGGGAAGGAGAAGAAGAAATAAAAGGAAGGAAGGAAGAAGAAGAAGAAATAGAAGGGAAAAAGAAGAAAAGGGAGAAGAAAGGAAGAAAGAAGAAGAAATAGAAGGAAGGAAGAAGAAGAAGAAGAAGAAGAAAGAGTGGGAAGGAAGAAAGAAGGAAGGAAGGAGGAAGAAGAAGAAGAAATAGAAGGAAGGAAGAAAGAAGAAATAGAAGGAAGAAGAAGAAGAAGAAACAGAAGGAAGAAGAAGAAGAAGAAATAGAAGGAAGGAAGAAAGAAGAAGAAGAAATAGTAGGAAGGTAGAAGAGAAGGAGGAAGAAGAAGAAGAGAAGGAGTAAAAGAAGAAGAGGAAGGAGAAAGACAAAAGAAGAAGAAGAAGAAGCAACTAATCAACCCAGCAAGGACGAAATTAAACAAACAAACAAACAAACAAAGAGCAAATAAAAAAAACAAAAGCCGAAAGCAAGACAACAACAACGCCACAAAACAACAACAACGGCGCGAGAGAAGATGACAGAAACCGTATAGTTCTGCCTAAAAAAAAAAAAAAAAAAAAAAATGTTGCAAAGTAGCAATAACGAGCGGCCTTGGGGAGTCGGTGCGGGGAGGCTGGGTCAATGAGGGCCGTCGGTGGGGCTTCTTGTCCTCCCTGACCAGCTGCGGAAGAACACACGGGGAAGAACATACGGGGAGGGAACACACCGAGGGGGGAGGACACACAGGGGGGCGGGGAAGAAGAACACACGGGGGGGGCGAGAGAAGAACACACAGGGGGAGAAGAACACACGCGGGGGAAGGACACACAGGAGGAGAAGAACACACGGGGGGGAACACACAGGGGGATAAGGGAATACGCAGTGGTGGGGAGGAGACACACGAGGGGGAGAGAAAACACACGGAGAGAATAACACACGGAGGGGGAGACACACAGGGAGAAGAACACGCGTTGGAGAGAACACACGGGGGCGGGAGAACACGGGGGGAGAGATGAACACACAGGGAGAAGTACACGCGGAGAGAGAAGAGAACTTTTACACGGGGGGGAAGAAGGACACACAGGGAGAGAAGAACACAAAGGGGAAGAAAGGACACACGGAGAGAAGAACACTACGGGGGAGAAGGACACACGGGGTGGGGGGGGGGGAGAACACACAGGGAGAGAATAACACACGGGGAGGGAAGTACACACGGGGAGGGAAGTACACATGGGGGGAAAAGAACACACGGGGAGAGAAGAACACACGGAGAGGGAAGAACACACGGAGAGAGAAGAACACACGGAGAGGGAAGAACACGCGGAGAGAGAAGAACACACGACCTTATTATGATACAAGAGAGCAAAGAAATGCTAAGGGGGAAGATAGACAGTTGAAGACCTCAATTTTCGCCCTTATGTGATTCCCTTACAGTCCCGAGAAAACCCCCGCTGCTGCCTTGGACTCGAAGCGGCCGAGTATGTGAATTTCGAGAAGTTTATAGTTTGTTAATTAAACAATGCCAAGTGTCGCTTACAGAACGCGTGGCGCCGAGTTTGTCGACTTTCTCCTCTTTCTCTTTCTCTGTCCTTCGTGTTCTCTCTCTCTCTCTCTTTCTCTTTCTCTGTCCTTCGTTTTCTTTCTCTCTCTCTCTCTCTCTCTCTCTCTCTCTCTCTCTCTCTCTCATTTTCTCTCTCTCTCTCCCTCTCATTTTCTCTCTCTCTCTCTCTCTCTCTCTCTCTCTCTCTCTCTCTCTCACTCTCTCTCTCTCTCTCTTTCTCTCTCTCTCTCTCTCTCTCTCTCTCTCTCTCTCTCTCTCTCTTCTTCTTCTTCTTCTTCTTTTTGTTCTTTCTAGTTCTCTCCCTTCTTCCTCTCCCTTTCTTTTTCTTCTTCTTCTTACTTTCGTACTCTTCTCTCCCTTCTCTTCTCTTCCTCCCTCCCTCCCTCCCTCCCACCTCTCTCCCCGTCCAAAATTCACCCTCCCTTCACTCCCTCCCTCACACATTCAAGGAATTACATCCCTCTCTCCTCCCTCTCCCCTCACCCCCTCCTCCATCCCTCTGCCTCCTCACCCCCACCTCCATCCAAGAATCTCACCCTCATCCCCTCCTCCATCCCCTCCCTTCTCCCTCACCCCCCTACCCGTTCAGGAATTCCCCCTCTCCCTCATCCCCAATCCCCCTCTCCCCTCACCTCCTTCTCCTCTCCTCCTCACTGCCTCCTCCTTCCCTCTCCCCTCACCCCACCTCCAAGGAATCCCTCTCCCCTCACCACCTCCCTCACCCCTTCCCTCCTTCTCCCTCCCCTCATCCCCCTCCTCCACCTATCCCTCGTTCCCTCACCCCCACCTCTCTCTCTCCCACTCCTCCATCCCTCTCCCCTGACCCCCCACCATCCCTCTCCCCTCACCCCACCTCCATCCCCTCTCCCCCTCACCCCACCTCCCTTCCCTCCCTCACCCCCACCTCCATCCCTCTCCACTGACCCCCACCTCCTTCCCCTCCCCCTCACCCCCACCTCCATCCCTCTCCCTCACCCCCACCTACTCTCCTCAACCCCATCTCCATCCCTCTCCCCTCACCCCCACCTCCTTCCTCCCCTCCCTCACCCCCCTCCTACTCCCCTCACCCCCTCCTCCTTCCCCCTCCCCTCACCCCCCAACCTCCATCCCTCTCCCCTCACCCCCACCTCCTTCCCCTCCTCCTCCTCCCCTCACTCCCACCTCCTTCCTCCTCACCCCCACCTCCTTCCCCCTCCCCTCACCCCCTCCTCCTCCCCCTCTGATGTCCTCAACGCTGATAAAATTCCAATTTTCTGCTGACTGCGACAGTATTCGTTTTCTATTCTCTCCTTGTCTTCGCTACGCCCTCCTCCTCTTCGCGATCCCCGCCCCTCCCTCGCGCTGTACTCAACTCTGTCTGTCTGTCTGTCTGTCTGGGAGTTTGTCTGTCTGTCTGGTTGAATGTTTGGCTGTCTGTCTGTCAGTTTGTCTGCATTCTTGGCTGTCTGGGAGTCTGTCTGTCTGTCTGTCTGTTTGAACGCTTGGCTGTCTGTTTGTCTGCATTCTTGGCTGTGTGGGAGTTTGTCTGTCTGTCTGTTTGAATGCTTGGCTGTCTGTTAGTCTGCCTGTCTGTCTGTCTGTCTGTCTGTATTCTTGACTGTCTGTGAGTTTGTCTGTCTGTCTGTCTGCATTCTTGGCTGTCTGTGAATTTGTATGTCTGAATGCTTGACTGTCTGTCTGTCTGTGTGTCTGCATTCTTGGCTGTCTGTGAGTTTGTATGTCTAAATGCTTGACTGTGTCTGTCTGTCTGTTTGTCTGCATTCTTGGATGTCTGTGAGTTTGTATGTCTGAATGCTTGACTGTCTGTAAGTCTGTTTTAATATCTGCCAGTCTGTCTCCATACATATGTCTGTCTGTCTGAATGCCTTGTTATTTCTAAGTATATATTTATGTC
>NC_091581.1:8198561-8213561 GCF_042767895.1 Penaeus vannamei
ATCCCTTTCTCCCCTCCATCTCTCCTCTCTCCACCCCTCCTCCTCCCTCCCACTCCGTCTCTCTTCCGCCCCTTCGTCCCTCCTTCCCTCTCCCTCCTCTCCTCCCCACTCCGTCCCCTTCGTCCCTCCGTCCCTCCTCTCCTCCCCTCCTCTCCCTCTCCTCCACCCCTCCCCACTCCCTCCCTCCCCCTCCGTCCCTCCCTCCCTCCGCCCCTCCGCCCCTCCCTCCCTCCTCTCCTCTCCTCCGTCCCTCCCTCCCTCCGCCCCTCCGCGTCGCCTCACCCTCGCCCTCGTCGTCTTCCCTTCGCTTGTGTCTCTTTTTCTGACATTTTGCTTTATTGTTTGCTTATTCCTTATTTATATGCTCTTGTGTCTTCTCTTCTTCTTTCTTTCTTTCTTTTTTCCCATAATCGTAAAGTTTTCTTCTGTTCTCTCTATTTTTTTTCTTTCGTATTCTCGCGTGTGTGTCCTATCGCTCTTCTATTTCTTGAAATATTCTTTTTTTTAATTCTTTCTCTCTATCTCTCCTTTGCATTAGCCTTCTCCTTTATTTCCTTTCGCCAACTTTTTGTTTACTTCTTCCCGATCTGGTCTTCTTCATCCTCAGATCTCCTCCCCTTTTCCTCTTTCCTCTCCCCTCTCTTTCCCCTCGCTCCTCCCCTCCCTCCCGCCTCCTTCCCCCTCCTTCCTACCTCCCTTCTCCTCCCTCCCTGCCTCCTTCCCCTCCCTTCCTACCTCCCTTCCCCTCCCTCCCTGCCTCCTTCCCCTCACCCTTCCCTCCCTGCATCCCTTCCCCTCAACCCTCCCTCCCTGCCTCCTTACCCCTCGCCCCTCCCTTCCCCTCCCTGCCTCCCTTCCCCTCGCCCCTCCCTCCCTGCCACCCTGTCTCCCTTTCCCCTCCCCGCCCTTTAGAAGCCATATCCACCGTCTCTTTTCCTCCCCCCTTCCTCCCCACCTTCTGAAGTCCCTTCCCCTCTCTCCCCTCTTCTCCCTCCCCCCCCCTCCTCCTCTTGTATCAGGGCCCTCACTGCAGGGACTCTTCGATTACTGTGTGCTTCTTTGTTCCCCTTATTCCCTCAGTTCTCACATTTAATCAGTTATGGTTTATCCACTTTCCTTGTTTATTTACCTATGTCTGTCTTCAGTGGTTTTCCTATCTTGTTTACCTTTTATTTTTCTTCTTTTTTATTATTATTGTTTCTTTACTTCTCCCAATGTCTCACCAAATACTAATTCTGCAAGATTCTTCCCCTTCTCCCTCCCCTGTTCCGGTTAACCCTTTTCTTTCTCTCTTCGTTCAGCGCCTCCCTGTTTCCCCTCACCTCCACCCCCTTTTCTTTCTTCCCTTCGCCCTCCCACCTTTCCATCTCCCCCTTGCTTTCCCCCCCCCCCTTCTGCTTTCTTTTCCTTCTTCCTCTTCCCCTCCCACCACCGCTTTTTACCATCTTCCTCTTGCTTTCCTCCCCCCCTTTCCCTTTTCCCCTCTCCCTCTTCCCCTCGCCCTCTCACCCACACTTCCCCTCTTCCATTTTCCATCTCTCCCTCCCTCCCTACCTCACCTCCCTCCCTCCCCCGGCACTTCCCCTCCTCCCCTCGCCCTCCCACCCTCACTTCCCCTCTTCCCCTCCTCCTCCCCCATCCTCCAGCCCAAACCCTCCACCCCCCACCCCCCCGCACTCCCTCACCCGCCCCCCCCATCGCGTTCCAGTAATTGATGATGCTCCTGTCTTTATTTGGCCTCGGTATTATATCTGCCTAATGGTAGACTTCTCATGTCCTCCGCTTCTCCGGGCTTTATCCATTAATGCCCCGACTGAGTGGCACTGTGATCGAGGTCGAGTGCCTTACCTGGGGGGGGGTCATTTACTTACTTACTTATTTAATTATTATTTATTTATTTTACTTACGGCGTGGGGTGGGGGTGGGGGGAGGAACCGTTTACTATTGCCAATTAAAAAAATCATCGTCATTCAAGATGCGCAAAATGTCCGCAGAGAAGTCACAAGGATGACCAAAATGATGAGCGTTGAAGAAGAAAAAGAAAGAAAAAGAAGAATTAAGAATATGACAAAAAAAAAGTCCTCACGTCGCCAAAAAAAAAAAAAAAAAAAAAAAAAAAAAAAGTGAAAAACTATCACACCTAATCTCCCCCACGTGCGTCCCCCGCAAACAAATACGCACACATACACACACACACGGACACGGGCACACACACACACACACACAGAGGACCGGATCGATACTTAGGACTTCGCCGTTTCATTCGCGTGCAGCACATCGAGCCTAAAACTACTTCTGGTCGTTATTTGTCAGTTCTTTGTGGTCTTGCAAGAACTTCAAGGATATTTAGCCTCTGCGGAGAGAAAGAGAGAAAGAGAGAGAGAAATGACTCGCTCGTGATTCGTGGTTGGAAAGCGCGGATGGGGTTTCTCTCTCTCTTTCTCTGTGTCTGTGTCTGTTTCTCTCTCTCTTTCTCTGTCTCTGTTTCTCTTTCTCTTTCTCTCTCTCTCTCTCTCTCTCTCTCTCTCTCTCTCTCTCTCTCTCTCTCTCTCTCTCTCTCTCTCTCTCTCTCTCTCTCCCTCTCTCCCTCTCTCCCTCTCTCCCTCTCTCCCTCTCTCCCTTCCTTCCTCCCTCCCTCCCTCCCTCCCTCCCTCCCTCTCTCTCTCTCCATTTCTTTCTTTTTCTCTCTCCCTCTCCTCCCCACCCTTTCTCTCTCTCTCCGTCTCCCTTCCTCAACATATTTACATGATAAAAACGCGTTTCGACTCTCAGTTTTAGGGTTTCTTATACATTATCCTGTGACGCATTTCGCCGAAGTCCTCTCTCGGCTTCGCATAAACTGGAAGCAGGCAACGAGACCCAATCCCAAATCCTTCCTCCCGGTTACACTTCTTCAACGCAGCGAATCCCGTTCGACATAACCATCGCAGGGATATGACAAAGCCAACCCCCTTCTAATTCATACTAGATCCTTGCGCCGTATTTTACCTTTCCCGCAGATATCGATGTGGACGTCTGCTCGCTCGCTGGAAGATGGAGAGGGCGAGTCGGTAAGAGGAAGGAGGGAGGGAGGGAGGGGTCTGAGGGGGGAGGGGGTCCTGTATAGGCCTGACCCAAGCCATACATCATTTAGGGTCATCTGTAGGAACACATACACATACACACACACACATACATACATAC
Source organism: Penaeus vannamei (assembly GCF_042767895.1). Taxonomy (NCBI): domain Eukaryota; kingdom Metazoa; phylum Arthropoda; class Malacostraca; order Decapoda; family Penaeidae; genus Penaeus; species Penaeus vannamei. The sequence continues at coordinate 8,201,745 of NC_091581.1, forward strand.
ACACACCTACATATATACATACACATATATAAACAGACACATATACATACATACATAAACACACACACACATACATACACACACTTACATAAACACATACACACAAATACACACAAATACACACACACACACAAACACACACACGTATAGATTTGCAACAGTCCACGTCATTTCCCTGAACTTTCAACCAGCAGTTCGCCATAAGGAAATTTATGCACGTTTACCTAACAACGCATTTCATTCATAATGGCGCACACTTCATAACCATTTCGCCCCCATAAAGCGAACTTTCAGAGCAATAACTGTTGTAAATCTAATTCCAAGTCCGGATAACTTAGTCAAAATAATATTAGAGAAAGTCGAAGCGAGCGGGAGAGGGACACAGAATTCGGAGGGTCGCCGTTCAGCGCTGTCGCAGATGACGGAGAAACTTCACGAGGCAAGAACACGGGGAAAGAACGAGCGACAGGGAACTTATCAGTCTTAAAACGTTGTTATTTTAACCCTTATTATCACCATCATCATCATCATCAACCATCAAAATCATCAACACCATCCACGCCATCATCACCATCATTATAATCTTCATCCCCCATCTCCACCATTATCACCAACACACACATACATACACACACACACACACACACACACACACACACACACACACACACACACACACACACACACACACACACACACACACACACACACACACACACACACACACGCACACAGAGTTTAGTAGAATATCAATAACACTTGCACAGAAGCGTTACACAGCATATGTTCCCAGCGACTTGGAATAACTTACCTGGTGTAATACCTTTACACGAGAGGTAGAACAAGTGTGTTGGTAGCCCTGGTTGTCACGTGACCTCGGTTTTACAGCACCAGCCACGCCACTCTATGCTCTGCTGATATAACCCAAATCCACACATCTTACATATCATATCATATCATAACATTATTCAAAACATATCTTGTTATTTCTGGCTGCGTTCTCGAGAACTGATCCGAGTCGACGAAGCAACTCGGGGAAGAATTCAATGAAAGAAAAGTTTTTTAGTCACCCTGTTAATTCCAATCGCTCGTAACCCTAATTCAACTTTTTACAATTATTTTATTATTATTATTATTATTATTATTATTATTATTATTTTACAGACCCCAGTACGGTATTGTTCTAACCAACACGCTGAAACCCATACATTGATACCAGGACAAGAAGGAACGAAGTACCAAAAGGCCCTTATACCCTCTCTTATACCGTCCCTGGCCCTTATACCCGAGCCAAGTCTTCCTTCGTCGGAGGCTCTCAGACGCAGACCCTTACAACCTCGTCTCTGATACCAGGACAAGAAGGAACGAAGTACCACAAAGCCCTTATACCCTCGTCTCCGGCCCTTATACCCTCGTGTCCGGCCCTTATACCCTCGTCTCCGGCCCTTATACTCCGCAGCCAGGTCTTCCTTCGTCGGGAGCTCTCGGACGCAAGCACGGACTTTTACTTTCACGAGTTCCTTTCCCGTCCCTTTTGCAAGCGATTCCTCCCGCCCGGTTATCATTATGGCTGATCCTGCGTCCGCCTCCCTTTCTTCGCCTCAGCCTCAACTCCGGGCTTTATTAGACCTTGTATTTCTCTCAAGATAATCCCGAGACTGTATATTTTTCTCCCTTTCTTAAGATAATCCCGAGAATGTATATTTTTCTCCCTTTCTTAAGATAATCTCGAGAATGTATATTTTTCTCCCTTTCTTAAGATAATCCCGAGAATGTATATTTTTCTCCCTTTCTTAAGATAATCCCGAGAATGTATATATTTCTCCCTTTCTTAAGATAATCCCGAGAATGTATATTTTTCTCCCTTTCTTAAGATAATCCCGAGACTGTATTTTTCTCCCTTTCTTAAGATAATCCCGAGAATGTATATTTTTCTCCCTTTCTTAAGATAATCCCGACAATGTATATTTTTCTCCCTTTCTTAAGATAATCCCGAGAATGTATATTTTTCTCCCTTTCTTAAGATAATCCCGAGACTGTATATTTTTCTCCCTTTCTTAAGATAATCCCGAGACTGTATATTTTTCTCCCTTTCTTAAGATAATCCCGAGAATGTATATTTTTCTCCCTTTCTTAAGATAATCCCGAGACTGTATATTTTTCTCCCTTTCTTAAGATAATCCCGAGACTGTATATTTTTCTCCCTTTCTTAAGATAATCTCGAGAATGTATATTTTTCTCCCTTTCTTAAGATAATCCCGAGAATGTATATTTTTCTCCCTTAAGATAATCCCGAGACTGTAGATTTTTCTCCCTTTCTTAAGATAATCCCGAGAATGTATATTTTTCTCCCTTTCTTAAGATAATCCCGAGAATGTATATTTTTCTCCCTTTCTTAAGATAATCCCGAGAATGTATATTTTTCTCCCTTTCTTAAGATAATCCCGAGAATGTATATTTTTCTCCCTTTCTTAAGATAATCCCGAGACTGTATATTTTTCTCCCTTTCTTAAGATAATCCCGAGACTGTATATTTTTCTCCCTTTCTTAAGATAATCTCGAGAATGTATATTTTTCTCCCTTTCTTAAGATAATCCCGAGAATGTATATTTTTCTCCCTTAAGATAATCCCGAGAATGTATATTTTTCTCCCTTTCTTAAGATAATCCCGAGAATGTATATTTTTCTCCCTTTCTTAAGATAATCCCGAGAATGTATATTTTTCTCCCTTTCTTAAGATAATCCCGAGAATGTATATTTTTCTCCCTTTCTTAAGATAATCCCGAGAATGTATATTTTTCTCCCTTTCTTAAGATAATCCCGAGAATGTTTATTTTTCTCCCTTTTTTAAGATAATCCCGAGAATGTTTATTTTTCTCCCTTTCTTAAGATAATCCCGAGAATGTTTATTTTTCTCCCTTTCTTAAGATAATCCCGAGAATGTATATTTTTCTCCCTTTCTTAAGATAATCCCGAGAATGTATATTTTTCTCCCTTTCTTAAGATAATCCCGAGAATGTATATTTTTCTCCCTTTCTTAAGATAATCCCGAGAATGTATATTTTTCTCCCTTTCTTAAGATAATCCCGAGACTGTATATTTTTCTCCCTTTCTTAAGATAATCCCGAGAATGTATATTTTTCTCCCTTTCTTAAGATAATCCCGAGAATGTATTTTTCTCCCTTTCTTAAGATAATCCCGAGAATGTATATTTTTCTCCCTTTCTTAAGATAATCCCGAGAATGTATATTTTTCTCCCTTTCTTAAGATAATCCCGAGAATGTATATTTTTCTCCCTTTCTTAAGATAATCCCGAGACTGTATATTTTTCTCCCTTTCTTAAGATAATCCCGAGAATGTATATTTTTCTCCCTTTCTTAAGATAATCCCGAGAATGTATTTTTCTCCCTTTCTTAAGATAATCCCGAGAATGTATATTTTTCTCCCTTTCTTAAGATAATCCCGAGAATGTATATTTTTCTCCCTTTCTTAAGATAATCCCGAGAATGTATATTTTTCTCCCTTTCTTAAGATAATCCCGAGAATGTATTTTTCTCCCTTTCTTAAGATAATCCCGAGACTGTATATTTTTCTCCCTTTCTTAAGATAATCCCGAGAATGTATATTTTTCTCCCTTTCTTAAGATAATCCCGAGACTGTATATTTTTCTCCCTTTCTTAAGATAATCCCGAGACTGTATATTTTTCTCCCTTTCTTAAGATAATCCCGAGAATGTATATTTTTCTCCCTTTCTTAAAATAATCCCGAGAATGTATATTTTTCTCCCTTTCTTAAGATAATCCCGAGAATGTATATTTTTCTCCCTTTCTTAAGATAATCCCGAGACTGTATATTTCTCTCCCTTTCTTAAGATAATCCCGAGAATGTATATTTTTCTCCCTTTCTTAAGATAATCCCGAGACTTTTATATTTTTCTCCCTTTCTTAAGATAATCCCGCGAATGTATATTTTTCTCCCTTTCTTAAGATAATCCCGAGAATGTATATTTTTCTCCCTTTCTTAAGATAATCCCGAGAATATATATTTTTCTCCCTTTCTTAAGATAATCCCGAGAATGTATATTTTTCTCCCTTTCTTAAGATAATCCCGAGACTGTATATTTTTCTCCCTTTCTTAAGATAATCCCGAGAATGTATATTTTTCTCCCTTTCTTAAGATAATCCCGAGAATGTATATTTTTCTCCCTTTCTTAAGATAATCCCGAGAATATATATTTTTCTCCCTTTCTTAAGATAATCCCGAGAATGTATATTTTTCTCCCTTTCTTAAGATAATCCCGAGAATATATATTTTTCTCCCTTTCTTAAGATAATCCCGAGACTGTAGATTTTTCTCCCTTTCTTAAGATAATCCCGAGAATGTATATTTTTCTCCCTTTCTTAAGATAATCCCGAGAATGTATATTTTTCTCTCTTTCTTAAGATAATCCCGAGACTGTAGATTTTTCTCCCTTTCTTAAGATAATCCCGAGAATGTATATTTTTCTCCCTTTCTTAAGATAATCCCGAGAATGTATATTTTTCTCCCTTTCTTAAGATAATCCCGAGAATGTATATTTTTCTCCCTTTCTTAAGATAATCCCGAGAATGTATATTTTTCTCCCTTTCTTAAGATAATCCCGAGAATGTATATTTTTCTCCCTTTCTTAAGATAATCCCGAGAATGTATATTTTTCTCCCTTTCTTAAGATAATCCCGAGGATGTATATTTTTCTCCCTTTCTTAAGATAATCCCGAGACTGTATATTTTTCTCCCTTTCTTAAGATAATCCCGAGACTGTATATTTTTCTCCCTTTCTTAAGATAATCCCGAGAATGTATATTTTTCTCCCTTTCTTAAGATAATCCCGAGAATGTATATTTTTCTCCCTTTCTTCCTGAGAGAGTTGTCATTATCAGTCTCTATGTATTCCTATTTCTTTCTCCGTCTCTCGTTTCTTACATTTTTTTTTTCATATTTGACTTATCTTGTATACCTATTTAACTCGTCCTCTTTCGCGACTCTTAGTACACCATGTCGTAATTCTCTTCTTCTCTCTCCTCTTCCTCTTCATACCTTTAAGAAATCTTGGCGTGAGGAGGTTCGTGTATGCGCTGATGTACGTTATATATATATTTTTTTTTTATCTGAATCTGGAAGTTTTATTTCTTATTGGGTGTAAGTACGTTTTGTTTTGCTTGCTTAAGAGGTCAAGAAAGTATTATCAACAAAAGATCGATGTAAAATGATTTTGTATATATATATATATATATATATATATTTTTTTTTTTTTTTTTTGGGGGGGGGGATTATATATATCCAATTGTCTCGAACTTTCGCTTGACCTCTAAATCGCCCTTTGACCTTATGCATTTCCCTTCGTCCTCCGGTCACTCCCCCCTCCCCCCTTTGCCCTAATCCTCTTGAGGGTAGTTTCCTAGTGTAACTATAACCTTGCTATTATTATCATTATAATTTTGGTGCTATTATCATTACCTTTGTTGTGGTTATAGTTTGTGGTTATTTTTTGTTGTTAGCTTTGTTATCATTATGACTAATCTAACTTAACCTTTCCTATCCTATCTTATCCAATCCTATCCTATTCTATCCTATCCTGTTCTCTCCTTTCTTAATTTTTCCTCTCATCATCGGCTGTTAGCAATGTTATTGTACGGACAATAATAATAGTGAGAAACGATGTGATGATAAAAAAAAAAAAAAAAAATTTGTTATGACTCATATTCACAATAACATTATGTTCCTCGCCTCCTATTTCCTCTTCCTCCTTTTCTTCCTCCTTCATTCCTATTCCTCTTTTTTGTCACAGTGAGAAGCGATGTGATGATAAAGAAAAAAATATCTTTTATTGTGACTGATACTCACAATGACATTATGTTCCTCGCCTCCTTCTTCCTCTTCCTCCTTTCCCTCCTTTTCTTCCTCCTCCATCTCTATTCCTCCTTTTTTTTGTCACTGCTTGTACTTCACTTACACGTGAATGACCTAGCTTGACCCCCTGCACCCCGCCCCCCCCTCGTCGCCCCACAAGCCACCCGAAAACATTTTTTTGTTCATATTTTCCTCCGTCTTCCTCCTCCTCCTCCTCCTCCTTCACCTGTGATTAAGGGAGACCGAGAGAAAAGCCAGTTAGACGGAGCGGGCCAAGCAATCATGGTCCTTAAGCCCCCGCGACATAAATCTCATATTCAAATGACGCGAGAAATCCAGCTTGTTCAGGAAGTAATCCACTCATTATGTTTAGGATCACGTGTCTGCTGCGTGTGGTAAGTCCCATTCGATACATAGCGGCGCCCCCTGCTTGCCTGCTTGGCTCCTTGCTCGCCGGAGGCTCTTTCGCTGCTTCTCTGCTTGATCGCTTGGTCCCCGCTTACTTATCTACCTGCTTGCTTGTTTACCTGCTTGCTTACCTGTTTGCTTGTTTACCTGCTTGCTTGTTTACCTGAGTGCTTGTCTACCTGCTTGCTCTCTTGTTTGTTTACTTGCTTGCTTGTCTACCTGTTTGCTTGTTTACCTGTTTGCTTGTTTACTTGTTTGTTTACCTGCTTGCTTGTCTACCTGTTTGCCCCTTGCTTGTTCTCTTGTTTGTTTACTTGCTTGTTTGTCTACCTGTTTGCTTGTTTACCTGCTTGCTAGCTTACCTGTTTGCTTGTTTACCTGTTTGCTTGTTTACCTGTTTTCTTGTTTACCTGCTTACTTGTCTACCTGTTTGCCCCTTGCTTGCTCTCTTGTTTGTTTACCTGCTTGCCCCTTGCTTGCTCTCTTGCTTGTTTACCTGCTTGCTTGTCTACCTGTTTGCTTGTTTACCTGCTTGCTTGCTTACCTGCTTGCTTGTCTACCTGTTTGCCCCTTGCTTGTTCTCTTGTTTGTTTACCTGCTTGCTTGTCTACCTGTTTGCCCCTTGCTTGTTTACCTGTTTGCTTGTTTACCTGCTTGCTTGTCTACCTGTTTGCCCCTTGCTTGTTCTCTTGTTTGTTTACCTGCTTGCTTGTCTACCTGTTTGCCACTTGCTTGTTCTCTTGTTTGTTTACTTGCTTGCTTGTCTACCTGCTTGCTTGTCTACCTGTTTGCCCCTTGCTTGTTCTCTTGTTTGTTTACCTGCTTGCCCCTTGCTTGCTCTCTTGCTTGTTTACCTGCTTGCTTGTCTACCTGTTTGCTTGTTTACCTGCTTGCTTGCTTACCTGCTTGCTTGTCTACCTGTTTGCCCCTTGCTTGTTCTCTTGTTTGTTTACCTGCTTGCTTGTCTACCTGTTTGCCACTTGCTTGTTCTCTTGTTTGTTTACTTGCTTGCTTGTCTACCTGCTTGCTTGTCTACCTGTTTGCCCCTTGCTTGTTTACCTGTTTGCTTGTTTACCTGCTTGCTTGTCTACCTGTTTGCCCCTTGCTTGTTCTCTTGTTTGTTTACTTGCTTGCTTGTCTACCTGTTTGCTTGTTTACCTGCTTGCTTGCTTACCTGCTTGCTTGTCTACCTGTTTGCCCCTTGCTTGTTCTCTTGTTTGTTTACCTGCTTGCTTGTCTACCTGTTTGCCACTTGCTTGTTCTCTTGTTTGTTTACTTGCTTGCTTGTCTACCTGCTTGCTTGTCTACCTGTTTGCCCCTTGCTTGTTTACCTGTTTGCTTGTTTACCTGCTTGCTTGTCTACCTGTTTGCCACTTGCTTGTTCTCTTGTTTGTTTACTTGCTTGCTTGTCTACCTGCTTGCTTGTCTACCTGTTTGCCCCTTGCTTGTTTACCTGTTTGCTTGTTTACCTGCTTGCTTGTCTACCTGTTTGCCACTTGCTTGTTCTCTTGTTTGTTTACTTGCTTGCTTGTCTACCTGCTTGCTTGTCTACCTGTTTGCCCCTTGCTTGTTTACCTGTTTGCTTGTTTACCTGCTTGCTTGTCTACCTGTTTGCCCCTTGCTTGTTCTCTTGTTTGTTTACCTGCTTGCTTGTCTACCTGTTTGCCACTTGCTTGTTCTCTTGTTTGTTTACTTGCTTGCTTGTCTACCTGCTTGCTTGTCTACCTGTTTGCCCCTTGCTTGTTTACCTGCTTGCTTGTTTATCTGTTTGCTTGTTTACCTGCTTGCTTGTTTACCTGTTTGCTTGTTTACCTGCTTGCTTGTTTACCTGTTTGCTTGTTTACCTGTTTGCTTGTTTACCTGTTTGCTTGTTTACCTGCTTGCTTGTTTACCTGTTTGCTTGTTTACCTGCTTGCTTGTCTACCTGTTTGCCCCTTGCTTGCTCTCTTGTTTGTTTACTTGCTTGCTTGTTTACCTGTTTGCTTGTTTACCTGCTTGCTTGTCTACCTGTTTGCCCCTTGCTTGCTCTCTTGTTTGTTTACTTGCTTGCTTGTCTACCTGTTTGCTTGTTTACCTGCTTGCTTGTCTACCTGTATGCTTGTTTACCTGCTTGCCTGTCTACCTGTTTGCCCCTTGCTTGCTCTCTTGTTTGTTTACTTGCTTGCTTGTCTACCTGTTTGCTTGTTTACCTGCTTGCTTGTCTCCCTGTATGCTTGTTTACCTGCTTGCTTGTCTACCTGTTTGCCCCTTGCTTGCTCTCTTGTTTGTTTACCTGCTTGCTTGTCTACCTGTATGCTTGTTTACCTGCTTGCTTGTCTACCTGTTTGCCCCTTGCTTGCTCTCTTGTTTGTTTACTTGCTTGCTTGTCTACCTGTTTGCCCCTTGCTTGCTCTCTTGTTTGTTTACCTGCTTGCCTACCTGCTCGCATCTTTACTGCATGCCTCTCTACCTGGTCGTCTGCTTGTTTAATTACTTGCTTCCCTCCCTGCTCACCTGCTTGCTTGCTGGATCGTTCAACTGTTCGCTTGCCTTGTCTCTCTGCTTGCGTCCCTACTTACATGACGTGTCTGCTTGCTCACCTGCTTGCGTGCCTCCCACTATCTCTTTTTCTGATTTTACTCTGCCTTCCGTTTTCTCTTTTCTTATCTTATCAGCTGCTTGATTCTCTACTTTCTCTCTCGCACACTTCCGCTTTCTTTCTCTCTCTCTCACTGCCTCTCTGTCTGTCTGTCTGTCTGTCTGTCTGTCTGTCTGTCTGTCTGTCTGTCTCTCTCTCTCTCTCTCTCTCTCTCTCTCTCTCTCTCTCTCTCTCTCTCTCTCTCCCTCTCTCTCTCTCTCTCTCTCTCTCTCTCTCTCTCTCTCTCTCTCTCCCTCCCTCTCTCTCTCTCTGATTCCGAGGACAAAACATCGATACTGTTTTCACTTTTATTAACTTTTATTTGCCTATTTTCCCTCCGTTTTCCATTTTCTCCAATCCCTTTTCTCGGCTGTGCTTCCCTCCCTCCTTCTCTCCTCCCATTTCGCAATAAAAAATGAAACAATTGGCGAAAAAAGAGTTTAAAAAGAGAGAATTAATAATGTACAGCAATGCAAGTCTCGTCTACCCCCGCCGCCAGACGTATGTGTGTACGCGGGGGATGTGTATGTGTGTGAGCCTGTGTGTTTCTGGGAAAGGTTGTCGTACGGGCTTCCTAAAGTGTCTGAGAACAGATTCATTCTTCTTCTTCATTTTTATCGTCTTTGAGACTTCCTGTGGGTATTGTTTGTGAGGTGATTATATAGCGTGAATGCTGTATCTTGTCAGCTTCGTCTTTTCGTTATAAAACAAACGGAGAAGTTAGTGCTAACGTGAAAAAAAATTAAAGTGGATGAGACCGAGCGGGAATTCTAATATAGATTGGGAGATGAAAATTAATTTGTATTTCTGCATGTGTGTATTTATGCGTGTGATTGGGAGCATACGTGGACCCATAATGTTCGTATGTAAAAGGGACATTTTTATCTGGCTTATGTATACAAAGCTGGATATATGTATAGCCTATATTCCTACCTGCATTCTCTCTCTCTCTCTCTCATTGTTTGTCTGTCTTTCTGTTTCTCTCTCTCTCCTCTCCGTCTGTTTCCCATTGTCTTTGGCTTTTCTGGCTTTCTTTCTGTCTGTAGGGACAAATATAAAAATCATTATAAAATAATAATTACAGTAATTATACATAAATAAGGATTGTACTTCATCTTATCTTCACTCAATTTTTAAGCCAGATATCTTATCCCATGTGACTGAGGACTTGTAGTCGCCACATTTTGGTTTAAAATGGGCTGATAATTGACGATGTAAATATTTAGGGAATGTCTCGGACACATCATATTACGAATGAAATATGTTGCGCCTCTATTTTTATCTTTATTATTATCGTTATTGTTCTTATTGATATAATCTTACTGTTATTATTGTTGTTATCATAATCATCGATATTATCATTACTACTATCATTGTTATTTTATTGTTGTTAGTATTATTATCATTATTATTATTATTATCATTATTATTATTACTAATAATATCATTATCATTGTTATTACTATTATCATTACTTTGTATTATCATCATCATTATCATCATCTTTATTATTATCATTATTTTTTATAATCATTGTTATTATTGTTGTTATCATTATCATTATCATTATTATTGATATTGTTATTATCAATATTATCATTATTACTATCATTATTGTTTTCATTGTTAGTATAGTCATTATTGTTACTATTGTTATCATTATTATTATTATTTTTAATAGTTATGGTTATTATTAATATCATTCTTCTTCTTCGAGGCAAGCACACTGCAATGAATTAGTTAGACCGTTAGTTCATGTATACTTATTAGATTATTAACCTGCAGCTGTCCAAGGGGAGAGGTGAAGGAGCAAGCTAAGAAGGAAAGGGGAAAGGAAGAAGGAAGATAGGGAGAGGGGAAAGGAAGAAGGAGAAGAATGGGTGAGGAAGGGGGCCTAAAGGAAGAAGGAAGATAGGGAGAGCGGGAGGAAGGGGCCTAAAGGAAGAAGGAAAATAGGGAAGGGGAAAGGAAGAAGGAGAAACATAGGAGAGGAAGGGGACCTAAAGGAAGAATGGATATAGAGAAGAGGAAAGGGAGAAGGAGAAGCATGGGAGATGAAGGGAGCCTTAAGAAAGAAGGAAGATAGGGAGAGGGGAAAGGGAGAAGGAGAAGCATGGGAGAGGAAGGGGGCCTAAAGAAAGAAGGAAGATAGGGAGAGGGGAAGGGAGAAGAGACTCAGAGAAAAAAAAAGGGAAGATGTGGGAGAGGGAGAGGAAGGGGGATAAGTGAGCGATGAGTTTTAAGTGGGAAGGGAGGAGTGAATTTGGAAGCGAGAAGGGAGAGGATAAAAGAGAGAGAGAGGAAGCGAAAATAGAGACAGGAGGGTGAGACAGGGAGAGAGGATTACCATTTTCTTTGAGTTATTTCCCTTTATGATACGAATGATGATAATAATGATAATAATGAAGTTGTTGACGATAACAAAACTGATAACAGTATTGATATTAGTGATAATTCTTATGATGAAAATAGTAACAATAATGATATTAATGATAATGCTAATGCAAAACTACAACAATAATGGTAATCATGACAAAATAATTATAGTAATAGTGATGATAATAATGAAGATATGATTATAATGATTATCAATAATGACGATAATAACAACAACAACAACCAACAACAACAACAACAATAACAACAACAACAATAATAATAAAAATAAGAAGAATTAATAATAGCAATTTATATGTATATAACAATCAAAGAGTTATAATATAAAATAATAATAACAATGATAATAAGAAACTACATATAAAAAATGCGCAGATTATCGGAACGGAATCACAAGACTTCATAACGACTTCAGTTCAAGAAAAGTTTCTAGAATTTCAGCAAATCAGTCTCTTAAACGACGTCTTTTTATTACAGTTTATTATAGTTTATTTATAGTTCTTCCT
>NC_091581.1:8218263-8230763 GCF_042767895.1 Penaeus vannamei
GAAAAGCCATTTTTATGAGAGAGCAATGTATGTTTGTGAAGGTATTGTGTGTTTTGAACGGTTATGTAGGCTCATGTTTGTGCAGTTCATGAGTGTGTACGTGAGTCCATGTGTACGTGTGCGTTTGCCATACAGTTCCCGTGCGTGTGTGTGTATTTGTTGGTGTTAATATGCGTGTGTATGAGAGAGCGAGCGTTGCCACGATGCGTGTTCCATTGCAACTCTGCATATCCCGCGTTTGAGCCGCGTTCGGGGAGAGGGAGGGGGAAGGGGGAGGGGAGAGGGAGGGGAAAGGGGGAGGGGCGACCAAGTTCATCGACCTATCAGAATCAGGACAGCTTCGAGCGTCAAGTTGTGATTGGTCAGAGCCGGAATGGGGTCCGCGGGAGGAGGAGTTTCCCCAGCAGAGGTGAGGGCGACGAGGTGGTATAGGTGGTAGGCGTGCGTGGGTGGGGGTGGGGGGATGGGGGGGGTTGGGGGTAAGTGCCAATTAGAATGCTAAACTCATGTTCTGATATCGATCCATTATGACTTGCGATTATGTGAGAGGAAATGGCCAATAAATAATGATTTATGGAAACCCCCCACAACGGATTTTTTTTTGCCCAATTTATTTTATAGCGAAATATTCACGCTTTTATGACTAAACAGGTGACGGGTGACATTCTGTAACATTTACGCATAAAACACTGTCGTATATTCTTAAAAATCAATAATCGTCATTTTCAATAGCGTTTATGCGCTAGGTTATACGATGTCACAAAGTATAATAATCACTGTTGTATTAATTGCATTACCATTATCGTCAGCATAATCGATGTTGAATTTAAGGTTATTAGTTAAATCATATCTGTTGATACTGCAGGCATTATTGCTGTGGAATTGATTAACCAACTCCTGTCTTTTGTGGTTGTACTCTCTTTGTCTCACTCAATTTCTCTCTCTATCAATCTGTCTGTCTGTCTGTCTTTCTATCTGTCTGTCTGTCTGTCTGTCTGTCTGTCTGTCTGTCTGTCTCTCTCTCTCTCTCTCTCTCTCTCTCTCTCTCTCTCCACACACACACACACACACACACACACACACACACACACACACACACACACACACACACACACACACACACACACACACACACACACACACACACAACACAACACAATAAAAAATAAAAACACACACACACCATTAAAAATGCACACACGTCTGCTCGCGAACAAACTCAAAACCAAAACGCCATGAATTGGGGACAAGCCATGAGTTAGGTCAAGCTACAGTGCACATGACCAACGGGCTTCCAAAAGGTCACCATTGTCGCTGTTTCCTGGCGGATGGCTCGTTCACTAATCGCTACGGCGGTGGTTGGCTCGTTCGGGGCGTTCCTGGTGGTTCGTGGTGGCCGAAGGGTTTGTGTGGTAAGGGAGACCACACATGATAATGATAGAAGTAATGAAACAATATCACATGATATAACAATAATGATAATCATCAAAATGATGATAACAATGAAAATAATAATAATAATAGTAATAATTATTATTATTATAATAGTAATGATAATGATAATAGTAGTAGTAGTAGTAGTAGTAGTAGTAATAATAATAATAATAATAATAATAATAATAATAATAATAATAATGACGATATGATAATGATGATTGATGATAATGATGATGATTGATGATGATGATTGATGATGATTGATGATGATGATTGAAGATAATGATGATGATCATCATCATCATGTGTGGTAGAAGAGGTATGGATGCGAATGAATGCATTCACATCACAAAAGGCCTATTTAAATACACGTATTGTGAAGATGTTCATTCTCCTTGTCCACATTTGTCAGCATGAATACGGTTCATGGGACTGGAATTTTTGACTCGTGGTAAGGTGCAAATACGATGTTAATAAAAGAAATTTTTAGAAAAGGATGATGCCTCGCTTTGAAATGAAAGGGAGAAAGAACTTTAATGGAATATCCAAACGCAGAAGACGGGAGATGATGAGAACGAGACAAGGCAAATAGACCTAAACAATTAAACCGGAGGAAGAGAAACAGACGAGTTATTTCACTTCAGAAAACGTGAGATTGGCTGCTTATGTAATTGTGTTCAGGCTGTTGTTAACTTTTTAAATAACTTTATACTCTGGTATTGAGAATGCGAACGAAATTGGTGGTGGTAACAATGACACTGGTGACAGTAGCAACCCTCTGACGAATAGGCTTTGTTTTATCGTTATTTAGGTATTTTCTTTGCCTGGGTAGAATACAGTGCGTTGCTAAGGATCGCACGTACGACGAATTCATGGAGGTGGTTAGCAGCGGTGACCTCTAAAGCTATGTGTCTCTAATAAGGCCAAGATCGGCGTGATACGTGGCCCAAGGTGATAATAACGGTATCAAGGTATTGTCCGAGTCCTGCTACTGAGGAGTGCATAATGACTGATTGTCCTCATGGTCTGATCTATTCTGGACAATTAACACGAATAGGTGATCCGTCAGCTAAAAATGGGACTGCAAGCTCATCCTGCCATCCTAGTGTGTGTGTGTGTGAGTGGGGGATCCTGTGCCTACTTAAGATCAAGAACTGGTCTTGGATTTTGATTCTTGGCACTTCCAGAATGAAAGTAGTCGCTGGGCCATTAGACTCATACTGCAAGGTTCTTATAAGTATAATTCTATCTAGGAGAAGGTACTCGAGATTCAACTAATCTCTGCTAGTAGACTGTTCTTGCAGAAAATTATAGAGCCAGATCATGTACGTGTATCTGTAAGTCTTCACGTACCGTCACAGTTGTGTGGATCTAGTGGTTATACTTACATCATTCCAGATACGTTTCGTGTTGAACCCTCTTGACTGTACCGCATTTCTCTCTCTCATGCCAGGCTCTCTGAGGTCTGGAGCCTTCTGGACTCCTTTTTGCACTTGCCGATTCTCTTGACTGACTTCTGTGGTCTTAGGAATCACCAGAATTCTGATAGGAGTCGTAGATAGATGGGGCTAGGCATGGTCTTTTTGGCTCCTTGGGAATTGTTTAGTCCTCTTATCGCTGAGGACTGAGGACTTGGGGGCCCGATATAGCTGCCTTTATCAGCTGCTGCAATCTCGGGAGGCTACTGGTGTTTGGCATCACATAAGCAAAGCTGTCTCTCCGGTTAGAGTCGCCTAAAGTATGACAGATATTGCTCTCTGATGGCTATGTCACCTAGATTTATGCCAAAGTAGAGCGCCATCACTTTGTCGGGGACTGTCGCCTCGTGTCACGTTCAGGCTGTCCTTGTTTCGAGGATTTTAACACAATGTCTCTGCGACGCTGCCAGTCGACGTGCTGGAAACCGCACTCGCACTACAGGGAGATCGCGTATCGTACGATTCTGCAAAAGTCTACAAAAGGGGAAGAAAATCGACATTGCGACGATGCGATAATTCTTCTCATTTCATTTATTTATTTATATGTTTATTTTTATATATTTATGTATCCATTCTTATTTATCTATTAATCTAATTTTTTATTTTATTTTTTATCATCATTTTTTTTTTAAGATTTCCCAGAAAATGTTGATATGATATTCAGATATTTACTTCTCAATCTTTTATATATTCCATGGTTTTTGTTCTTTTATCTTTGTTTTTTAGTTAATCATTATTATTATTGGTATTATTATTATTTATTTATTTTTGAGGAAAATGTAGGAAAACGAAAGTCTGGAATTTTATACACCACAGGCGTTTCGGTAGTAAAGGTAGTAGTAAAGGTTATAATGTATGTGTATGAATATGTGCAAATACGTATGTATGCGTGTATTATGTGTGAGCTACTGCATATATATTACTACAGCATATACATTCTATAGTGCATAGCAAAAAAAAAAAAAAAAAAAAAAACTAAAGCTCTAACTCTAACAGTTTTTTTTCCCAATTTCAGAAATATGCAAGTACAATATTTTGAAAAGAGAGATTCGTCGCCCTCGAGTTCAAACTTTATCCAGGTGATAGCAGCTTAGGGAAGTTTCCAATCCAACAACAATAGCAATCCCCGCTGTCCCAGATCACATGACAACGAAGCCAGAGGTGCAATGGTGCAACATCCTCCTGGCAACAATGAGAGGTTGTCCCGGCAGCTGATGGCAGGTGAAGCACAGGCATTAATTATAAGGCGTCCCCCTAGCCACTGTTGCCAACCTCGGGCTGTGAAAGGATCTGGGATTCTTTGATGTGACTTCTCGGTTCCCGGTAGATGGAATGCTGTCGTTTCCGGTTCGTTTTTTACTCGTTTTTTTTTTTATCTGATTTCTTGTCTGTGATATTGCTCTCCTCTATCTCATCCTGCTTTTGCATTTATAAGGCTTACACATAAGCACACACACACACACACACACACACGCACACACACACACACACACACACACACACACACACACACACACACACACACACACACACACACATATATATATATATATATATATATATATATATATATATATATATATATATATATATATATATATATACATATATATGTATATATACATATACTTTTATGTATACATATATGTATATAGTATATATATATATATATATATATATATATATATATATATATATATATATATATATATATATATATGTATGTATATATATATATATATATATATATATATATATATATATATATATATATATATTTATATGTACATATACATGTGTGTATGTATATATATATATATATATATATATATATATATATATATATATATACATATATATATAAATATATATATATATATATATACACACACACACACACACACACACACACACACACACACACACACACACACACACACACACACACACACACACACATAAACACACACACATGCATGTGTATGTGTGTACGTATGTATACATGTATGTTTACGCAAATACTGTACACCTACATATAGAAAAAAATACCACATAACCCACCAACAGACACAAAAGCCACACACAAAATCATAACCACGACCCCCAAAAATCCATCAAAATTCATCACCAAATCTCACTAGAAAGAAAAAAGAAAAAAAAAAAGAAGAAAAAGAAACAGAGAGAGAAAAAAAAAACGGAAAACGAAAAGAAAAAAGACGAAACAGAGAATCTTATCCGAAAAAAGGGTGGGGTGGGGTGGGGGGGGGGCGCCGCGCCCTACGGCCGGGATCTCGCGAAGGAAAACAGCCACAGTGTCATTCTGTTTCTCATTTCTATTCATAAGGAAGACGGAGGACACGCCCTTCTCCTCAGATGAGTCGCGTGTCTTCACGTTTTCCCCAGCACCGGGGGAGGAGGGGGAGGTGGGGGGGAGGGGGAGAGAAGGAGGAGTAGGAGAGGGGGAGGGGGAGGGGAGGGGGAGAGGAGGAGAGGAGGAGGGTGAGGTGGGGAGGAGGAGGAGGAGGATTGGGTAGGGAGGAGGAGGAGAGGGGGGTAGGGAGGGGGAGGGGGAGGGGGGAGAAGAGGAGGAGGAGGGTGGGTAGGGAGGGGGAGGGGGGAGAGGAGGAGGAGGAGGAGGGTGGGTAGGGAGGGGGGAGTGGGAGAGGGGGAGGGAGGGAGAGGTGGGAGGAGAGGGGGAGGGAGAAGAGGAGGGAGGAGGAGGAGGGGATGGGGGTGGGGAGAAGTGAGATGGAGGTAGGGAGATAAGAAGAGGGAGGGAGGGTGGGTAGGGAGGGGAGGGGGAGGAGAAGGGAGGAGGAGTGGGTAGGGAGAGGAAGGGTAGGAGGAGAGGGTAGGGAGGAGGAGGGGGGGAGGAGGGAGGGGTAGGGAGGGGGAGGGCAGGGGGAGGAGGAGGAGGAGGAGGGTGGGGTGGGGGGAGGTGAGATGCGGTAGGGGGAGATAAGAGGGGGAGGGGGAAAGGTAGGGTGGGAGATCGGGGAGGAAGGGGAAAGGGAGGGAGAGAAGGTGGGGGGAGGGGAGTTGGGTGAAGTTCGGGGGAGGGCGTGGGGAAGAAGGAGAGAGATGTGTGGAAGAAAAAAGGAAGGGGAAAGTGGGGGTGGGAGGTCGGGGAGGGGGAGAGAGCGGGAGAAGGAGGAGAGGGAGAAAAGTGGGGAAAAGGGGGGTGGAGATCGAGGAGGGGAAGAGAAGGAGTGGGAATTGAAAGAAAAGAGGTAAATATTGGGGGTGGAGGAGAGGGGAAAACAGTGGGTTGGACATGGGGAATGAAGCGCGGAGGGGGGGAAAGGGGAGGGGGAGAGAAGTTGGGAAAAAAAGAAAATAGGAAAATAGTGGACAGACGATGGGGGATTTGAGAAAGAGAGAAGTGAGAGGAAAAGAAGAAAAAAAGTATATTAGAGAGGAGGGAAGAAGTGGGGAGTGGGGGGGGGGGGAGAGAGGAGGAAAATTGGACTGGAGACGAGGGAGGAAGTGGAAAGGAGAGAAATGAATAGAAGGAAATATGAAGATGTGGACGGAAGCGGAGAGGGAAAAAATAGGAAGGGAAAGAAAGAGAAGTGATAAGTGGTGATGAGGGGAAAAATACGCGAATGGAAATAGGAAAGAGGGAATAGGAGGCGAGGAGAAGAGAGAAGTTGGCAAGGGGAAGAAAATGTGGGAGGACGAAAGAGGGATAGAAGTAGGGAGCGTGAGAAGAACAATTGGGGCGGGCGAGAGGGGAAACAAGTATGTGGGGCGAGAGGGGAAAGAAGTATCTGGGGCGAGAGGAGGAAACAAGTATGTGGGGCGAGAGGGGGAAAGAAGTATCTGGGGCGAGAGGGGGAAACAAGTATGTGGGGCGAGAGGGGAAAGAAGTATCTGGGGCGAGAGGGGAAACAAGTATGTGGGGCGAGAGGGGAAAGAAGTATCTGGGGCGAGAGGGGAAACAAGCATCTGGGGCGAGAGGGGAAACAAGTATCTGGGACGAGAGGGGAAACAAGTATCTGGGACGAGAGGGGGAAACAAGTATCTGGGGCGAGAGGGGAAAGAAGTATGTGGGGCGAGAGGGGGAAACAAGTATGTGGGGCGAGAGGGGAAAGAAGTATCTGGGGCGAGAGGGGAAACAAGTATGTGGGGCGAGAGGGGAAACAAGTATCTGGGGCGAGAGGGGAGGGAAGAAGTATGTGGGGCGAGAGGGGGAAACAAGTATCTGGGGCGAGAGGGGAAACAAGTATCTGGGGCGAGAGGGGAAACAAGTATCTGGGGCGAGAGGGGAAACAAGTATCTGGTGCGAGAAGGGAAACAAGTATCTGGGGCGAGAGGGGAAAAAAGTATCTGGGGCGAGAGGGGAAACAAGTATCTGGGGCGAGAGGGGAAACAAGTATCTGGTGCGAGAAGGGAAACAAGTATCTGGGGCGAGAGGGGAAAAAAGTATCTGGGGCGAGAGGGGAAAAAAGTATCTGGGGCGAGAGGGGAAACAAGTATGTGGGGCGAGAGGGGGAAAGAAGTATCTGGGGCGAGAGGGGGAAACAAGTATCTGGGGCGAGAGGGGAAACAAGTATCTGGGACGAGAGGGGAAACAAGTATCTAGGGCGAGAGGGGAAACAAGTATCTGGGGCGAGAGGGGAAACAAGTATCTGGGGCGAGAGGGGGAACAAGTATCTGGGGCGAGAGGGGAAACAAGTATGTGGGGCGAGAGGGGAAAGAAGTATCTGGGGCGAGAGACGAAAGAAGTATCTGGGGCGAGAGGGGAAACAAGTATCTGGGGCGTGAGGGGAAACAAGTATCTGGGGCGAGAGGGGAAACAAGTATCTGGGGCGAGAAGGGAAACAAGTATCTGGGGCGAGAGGGGAAAAAAGTATCTGGGGCGAGAGGGGAAAAAAGTATCTGGGGCGAGAGGGGAAACAAGTATGTGGGGCGAGAGGGGAAAGAAGTATCTGGGGCGAGAGGGGAAACAAGTATCTGGGGCGAGAGGGGAAACAAGTATCTGGGACGAGAGGGGAAACAAGTATCTAGGGCGAGAGGGGAAACAAGTATCTGGGACGAGAGGGGAAACAAGTATCTGGGGCGAGAGGGGAAACAAGTATGTGTGGCGAGAGGGGAAAGAAGTATGTGGGGCGAAAGGGGAAAGAAGTATCTGGGGCGAGAGACGAAAGAAGTATCTGGGGCGAGAGGGGAAACAAGTATCTGGGGCGAGAGGGGAAACAAGTATCTGGGGCGAGAGGGGAAACAAGTATCTGGGGCGAGAGGGGAAACAAGTATCTGGGGCGAGAGGGGAAACAAGTATCTGGGGCGAGAGGGGAAACAAGTATGTGGGGCGAGAGGGGAAACAAGTATCTGGGGCGAGAGGGGGAACAAGTATCTGGGCGAGAGGGGAAACAAGTATCTGGGGCGAGAGGGGGAAACAAGTATCTAGGGCGAGAGGGGAAACAAGTATCTAGGGCGAGAGGGGAAACAAGTATCTCTGGGGGCGAGAGACAAAAAGAAGTATCTAGGGCGAGAGGGGAAACAAGTATCTAGGGCGAGAGGGGAAACAAGTATCTGGGGCGAGAGGGGAAACAAGTATCTGGGGCGAGAGACAAAAGAAGTATCTAGGGCGAGAGGGGAAACAAGTATCTAGGGCGAGAGGGGAAACAAGTATCTGGGGGGAGAGGGGAAACAAGTATCTGGGGCGAGAGGGGAAACAAGTATCTGGGGCGAGAGGGGAAACAAGTATGTGGGGCGAGAGGGGGAACAGAGTATCTGGGGCCGAGAGGGGGAACAAGTATCTAGGGCGAGAGGGGAAACAAGTATCTGGGGCGAGAGGGGAAACAAGTATCTGGGGCGAGAGGGGGAACAAGTATCTGGGGCGAGAGACAAAAGAAGTATCTAGGGCGAGAGGGGGAACAAGTATCTGGGGCGAGAGGGGGAACAAGTATCTGGGGCGAGAGGGGAAACAAGTATCTGGGGCGAGAGGGGAAACAAGTATCTGGGGCGAGAGGGGGAACAAGTATCTGGGGCGAGAGGGGAAACAAGTATCTGGGGCGAGAGACAAAAGAAGTATCTAGGGCGAGAGGGGAACAAGTATCTAGGGCGAGAGGGGAAACAAGTATCTGGGGCGAGAGGGGGAAACAAGTATCTGGGGCGAGAGGGGAAACAAGTATCTGGGGCGAGAGGGGAAACAAGTATGTGGGGCGAGAGGGGGAACAAGTATCTGGGGCGAGAGGGGGAACAAGTATCTAGGGCGAGAGGGGAAACAAGTATCTGGGGCGAGAGGGGAACAAGTATCTGGGGCGAGAGGGGGAACAAGTATCTGGGGCGAGAGGGGAAACAAGTATCTGGGGCGAGAGGGGGAAACAAGTATCTGGGGCGAGAGGGGAAACAAGTATCTGGGGCGAGAGGGGGAAACAAGTATCTGGGGCGAGAGGGGGAACAAGTATCTGGGGCGAGAGGGGGAACAAGTATCTGGGGCGAGAGGGGAAACAAGTATCTGGGGCGAGAGGGGAAACAAGTATCTGGGGCGAGAGGGGAAACAAGTATCTGGGGCGAGAGGGGGAAACAAGTATCTGGGGCGAGAGGGGAAACAAGTATGTGGGGCGAGAGGGGGAACAAGTATCTGGGGCGAGAGGGGGAACAAGTATGTCTAGGGCGAGAGGGGAAACAAGTATCTGGGGCGAGAGGGGAAACAAGTATCTGGGGCGAGAGGGGGAACAAGTATCTGGGGCGAGAGGGGAAACAAGTATCTGGGCTAGAGGGGACGAGAGCGGGGAAACAAGTATCTGGGGCGAGAGGGGAAACAAGTATCTGGGGCGAGAGGGGGAACAAGTATCTGGGGCGAGAGGGGAAACAAGTATCTGGGGCGAGAGGGGGAACAAGTATCTAGGGCGAGAGGGGAAACAAGTATCTGGGGCGAGAGGGGGAACAAGTATCTGGGGCGAGAGGGGGAACAAGTATCTGGGGCGAGAGGGGAAACAAGTATCTGGGGCGAGAGGGGGAACAAGTATCTGGGGCGAGAGGGGAAACAAGTATCTGGGGCGAGAGGGGGAAACAAGTATCTGGGGCGAGAGGGGAAACAAGTATCTGGGGCGAGAGGGGGAACAAGTATCTGGGACGAGAGGGGAAACAAGTATCTGGGGC
The DNA here is from genome assembly GCF_042767895.1 of Penaeus vannamei. Taxonomy (NCBI): domain Eukaryota; kingdom Metazoa; phylum Arthropoda; class Malacostraca; order Decapoda; family Penaeidae; genus Penaeus; species Penaeus vannamei. The sequence continues at coordinate 8,228,289 of NC_091581.1, forward strand.
GAGAGGGGGAACAAGTATCTGGGGCGAGAGGGGAAACAAGTATCTGGGGCGAGAGGGGGAACAAGTATCTAGGGCGAGAGGGGAAACAAGTATCTGGGGCGAGAGGGGAAACAAGTATCTGGGGCGAGAGGGGGAACAAGTATCTGGGGCGAGAGGGGGAACAAGTATCTGGGGCGAGAGGGGAAACAAGTATCTGGGGCGAGAGGGGGAACAAGTATCTGGGGCCGAGAGGGGAAACAAGTATCTGGGGCGAGAGGGGAAACAAGTATCTGGGGGCGAGAGGGGAAACAAGTATCTGGGGCGAGAGGGGAAACAAGTATCTGGGGCGAGAGACAAAAGAAGTATCTAGGGCGAGAGGGGGAAACAAGTATCTAGGGCGAGAGGGGAAAGCAAGTATCTGGGGCGAGAGGGGAAACAAGTATCTGGGGCGAGAGGGGAAACAAGTATCTGGGGCGAGAGGGGAAACAAGTATCTGGGACGAGAGGGGAAACAAGTATGTCTGGGACGAGAGGGGAAACAAGTATCTGGGGCGAGAGGGGGAACAAGTATCTGGGGCGAGAGGGGAAACAAGTATCTGGGGCGAGAGGGGGAACAAGTATCTAGGGCGAGAGGGGAAACAAGTATCTGGGGCGAGAGGGAAACAAGTATCTGGGGCGAGAGAGGGGAACAAGTATCTGGGGCGAGAGGGGGAACAAGTATCTGGGGCGAGAGGGGAAACAAGTATCTGGGGCGAGAGGGGGAACAAGTATCTGGGGCGAGAGGGGAAACAAGTATCTGGGGCGAGAGGGGAAACAAGTATCTGGGGCGAGAGGGGAAACAAGTATCTGGGGCGAGAGGGGAAACAAGTATCTGGGGCGAGAGACAAAAGAAGTATCTAGGGCGAGAGGGGAAACAAGTATCTAGGGCGAGAGGGGAAACAAGTATCTGGGGCGAGAGGGGAAACAAGTATCTGGGGCGAGAGGGGAAACAAGTATCTGGGGCGAGAGGGGAAACAAGTATCTGGGACGAGAGGGGAAACAAGTATCTGGGGCGAGAGGGGGAACAGAGTATCTAGGGCGAGAGGGGAAACAAGTATCTGGGGCGAGAGGGGAAACAAGTATCTGGGGCGAGAGGGGGAACAAGTATCTGGGGCGAGAGACAAAAGAAGTATCTAGGGCGAGAGGGGGAACAGAAGTATCTGGGGCGAGAGGGGGAACAAGTATCTGGGGCGAGAGGGGAAACAAGTATCTGGGGCGAGAGGGGAAACAAGTATCTGGGGCGAGAGGAGGGGAACAAGTATCTAGGGCGAGAGGGGAAACAAGTATCCTGGGGCGAGAGGGGAAACAAGTATCTGGGGCGAGAGGGGGAACAAGTATCTGGGGCGAGAGGGGGAACAAGTATCTGGGGCGAGAGAGGGAAACAAGTATCTGGGGCGAGAGGGGGAACAAGTATCTGGGGCGAGAGGGGGAAACAAGTATCTGGGGCGAGAGGGGAAACAAGTATCTGGGGCGAGAGGGGGAACAAGTATCTGGGGCGAGAGGGGAAACAAGTATCTGGGGCGAGAGGGGAAACAAGTATCTGGGGCGAGGGGGGAAACAAGCATCTGGGGCGAGAGCGAAAGAAATGGCAAGGAAGGGGAAAAGAAGTGTAGGAAAAGGTGGAAAAAAGGGGAAAGAAGTGTAGGAAAAGGGGGAAAAAAGGGGAATAGAAGTGAGAGGGGACGAGGGAAGGAATAAAGAAGGGGGAGGAAGAGGGAAAGAAATGGGAAACGAGGGGAGGGGGAAAAAAGGAAGGAAGAGGGAAGATAGGGAATGAGTGAGGCGGGAAAAATTAAGAGGGGGGAAAAAAAAGAGGGAAAAAAAAAGTTTGGGGGAAGTGAGGCGGGAAGGAAGTGGAGGAACAAGGAGCGAAAGAAGTGGGAGAGGGGGAAAAAAAGTGGGGGACGAAGGGGGAGGGGGGGGGTAAGTGGTGGTGTCGAGAGGGGAATGAACTGGGCAGTGGGCGTGGGGGTGGGCGGTGGGTGGGGGGGGGGGATTGGGGCGGGGGACAGGGATTCTAAAGGTCTAGCGTTGAGGATTAAATCGAAGCAGAAAGATACTTTTTTTAAATCAATAAATCAAAGTGAACAATATTATATGAAGGTGAAAGATGAGAGAGAAGAAGAAAGAAAGAGAAAGAGAAAGAGGGAGAGAATGAAAGAGAGAGACAGAGAGAGACAAAAAAAGCGAAAGAACAAGAAAAGAGAAAGAATAAAAGAGAGAGAGACAGCGAGAGACAAAAACGAAATAAGAAAAGAGACAAAGAATGAAAGACGAGAGACAGAGAGAGAGAAAAAAGCGAAAGAATAAGAAAAGAGACGAAGAATAAAAGAGAGAGGCAGAAAAAAAAGAGAGAGGCAGAAAGAAAAAAAAAAAAAGAAAAAAAAAAGGAGAGAGAGAGAGAGAGAGAGCTCGGGGAGAGAAAAAGCCTTTTGTCTCTTGTTCAGGCTACCTCGCA
>NC_091581.1:8246553-8254053 GCF_042767895.1 Penaeus vannamei
AGAGTTTCCGAACGCTGGATGAAATGGCTCTCTCGTATCCATCATCCCCGCGCATCTTTGGCAGAAGCCCTAAGACGACGCCGGAGATTAAAGTGCGACTGGGAAGCCGGGACGTGCGAGAAGGGGAGGGAGGCGAAGGGGAGAGCGAGGGAGGAGGCGAAGGGGGCGAAGGGGGGAGGGGGAGGGGAAGGAGGAGGGGTGGGGGGTCAGCTACCATGGGCTTGGAAGAATGAGAGAGAGAGGGAGGGGTGGGAGGGAGAGAGAGAAGGGGGTGGGGGAGGGAGAGAGAGAGGGAAGGGGGGGGGTCAGCTACCATGGGCTTGCAAAGAATGAGAGAGAGAGAGGGAGGGAGGGAGGGAGAGAGAGAGAAGGGGGGTGGGAGGGAGGGAGAGAAGGGGGAGAGGCGAAGGGGAGGGGGTGAGGACGAAGAGGGGAGGGTGGGGCGAAGGGGAGGGGGTCAGATACCATGGGCTTGCAAGAATGAGAGAGAGAGGGAGGGAGGTAGGGAGGAGAGAGAGAGAAGGGGGGGGAGGGAGGGAGAGAAGGGGGGAGGGGACGAAGGGGAGGGGGGGTGTCAGCTACTACATGGGCTTGCAAGAATGAGAGAGAGGGAGGGAGGGAGGGAGGGAGAGAGAAGGGGTAGGAGAGGGAGGGCGAGAGGGGAGGGGGGAGGCGAAGGGGAGGGGGGAGGGGGGGGTCGGCTACCATGGGCTTGCAAGAATGAGAGAGAGAGGGGAGGGTGGAGGGAGAGAGAGAAGGGGGTGGGAGGGAGAGAGAGAGGGAAGGGGGGGGGTCAGGGCCTTCTTCATGGGCTTGCAAGAATGAGGAGAGAGAGAGAGGGGAGGGAGGGAGGGAGGGGAGGAGAGGAGAGAGAGAGAATTGAGGGGGAAGGGTGGGAGGGAGTGAGGGGGTTAGGGAGGGAGAGAAGGAGGAGGGAAGGGAAGGGAGGGATGGTGGAGGGAGGAGGAAGGAAGAGAGAGAGAGAATTAGGAGGGTAGGGAGAGAGAAGCAGAAGTGGGGAGGGAGAGAAAGAGAAACGAATTAGAATGCCAGGGAGCTGAAAGAGAATGAGAGAGAGAAAAATGAAAGAGAATAAGAGAGAGAGAAAGAGAGATGAAATAGAAATAGAGAGAGAGAAGAGAGAGAATTAGAGAAAGAGAGAGGACAGAGACTTAGAGTGAGAGAGAGAGAGAGGGAGAGAGAAAGAAGCAGTTTTCTTCCTCTTAAGAAATCTGACCCACTGAGATGTGTTCTCCTACAAGAACAATTATATCATTCCAACCTAATTTCCCCTTGACCTCTTTATATATGAGACACGAACAAATTAGATGAGATGATACAATGAGGTCGAAAGGTGATTTATTCCTCAATTATATAGAGAGTGGGAGAGAGGGAGGGGAGAGAGAGAGAGAGAGGAAGAGAGAGAGAGAGGAAGAGAGAGAGAGAGGAAGAGAGAGAGAGAGGAAGAGAGAGAGAGAGGAAGAGAGAGAGAGAGAGAGAGAGAGAGAGAGAGAGAGAGAGAGAGAGAGAGAGAGAGAGAGAGAGAGATAGAGAGAGATCAAAAGAGAGAATTACAGAAAGAGAAAGAGAGAGAGAGAGAGAGAGATGAAAGAGAATTAGAGAGAGAGACCAAAAGAGATAATTACAAAAAGAGAGACAGATCGACAGACAGACAGCTAGACGGATGATGTTGTTATGCGTAGAGAGAGAGAGACAGACAGACAGACAGACAGAGAGATAGACAGACAGACAGACAGACAGGCAGCTAAACGGAAACAGAAGAGAGAGAGAGAGAGAGAGAGAGAGAGAGAGAGAGAGAGAGAGAGAGAGAGAGAGAGAGAGAATTTGAATTGAGTGATTGATCTTGCTTTCATTCTCCCTTTCCCCTCTATTCATATCCCTTCTTCTTTTCCTTCCTTCCTTCTTGCCTTTTCTTCCTCATTTTCCATCCCTTCCTCCCTTTTTTTTTCCTTTCTACCTTCTTTCCTTCCATCCTTCTTCCCTTTTCTTCCTCATTTTCCTTCCCTTCCTCCCTTTTTTTAATTTCTACCTTCTCCTCTCTTCCGTTCCCCTCTCATCTTATTTTCTTTTCTTTCACTTTCCGTTCCATTAGTCCTTTTTCATACCTTTTTTCCCCTATGCTTCTTCTCCCCTTTCTCAGACTTTCCTTCTACCTTTCCTTTCATTTTTTTCCTTTTATTCCTTCCCTTTCTTACCCTTTCCTTTCCGTTTCCCTTTTATTCCTTCCCTTTCTTACTCCTTTCCCTTTTCCCCCCGTTTTCCCTTTTATTCCTTCCCTTTCTTACCCTTTCCTTTCCTTTTCCCTTTTATCCCTTCCCTTTCTTACCCTTTCCTTTCTTTTTCCCTTTTATTCCTTCCCTTTCTTACCCTTTCCTTTCCTTTTCCCTTTTATTCCTTCCCTTTATTACCCTTATCTTTCCTTTTCCCTTTTATTCCTTCCCTTTCCTCTTTTTCCTGTTTGTTACTTCCCTTTCTTAGCCTTTTTCCTTTCCTTTCCCTTTTTACATTCCTTCCTCTTCTTACCCTTTCCTTTCCTTTTTCCCTTTTATTCCTTCCCTTTATTACCCGTTCCTTTCCTTTTCCCTTTTATTCCTTCCATTTATTACCCTTTCATTTTTTCTTTTATTCCTTCCGTTTCTTCTCCTTTCCTTCCCTTTTCCCTTTTATTCCTTTCCCTTTCTTTCCTTTCTCCTTTCCTTCCCTTTCTTAGCCTTTCCTTTCCTTTCCCTTTCCTTTCCTTCCCTTTCTTAGCCTTTCCTTTCCTTTTCCCTTTTATTCCCTCCCTTTATTACCATTTCCCTCAATTGCCGTTTTTGGGGGCGTCGAAGAGACAATATTGACCTTCGCTTCCTTGTCTTATTCTTGACCTGTTCACCTCAGGTCATCTTTGTTATCATTACCATTAACACCATCGTCATTATCATTGTTAGTATAACTGTTGTTGTAGTTACCGTTGCTTCTGTTGTTGTTGTAGTTATGGTTAATGTTCTTAAAGTTTTGGTTATTTTTGTTGTGGTTATGGTTAATGTTGTTGAGGTTATGGTTGTTGTTGTTGGAGTTATGGTCAATGCTGTTGGAGTTATAGTTATTGTTATTGTAGTTGTGGTTAATGTTGTTGTAGTTGCGGTTAATGTTGTTGTAGTTATGGTTAATGTTGTTGTAGTTATGGTTATTGTTGTTGTAGTTATGGTTAATGTTGTTATAGTTACGGTTAGTGTTGTTGTAGTTATACTTATTGTTGTTGTAGTTATGGTTAATGTTGTTGGAGTCATGGTTGTTGCTGTTGTAGTTATGGTTATTACTAATGCTGTTGTATCGTCGTTATTATCGTTGCTATTGTTGTTGGTGATAGTGTAGTTGTTGTTGTTGCTCCGTTATTTTCATGATCATACTTATCACTATCCCTCACTATCACTATCACTTCCTTTTTTTCTCTCTCTTTCTTCTTCTATTACCCCTGTGCCTTTCTATCATCCCCCTTCTCTCTTCTTCTCATTCGTCCTCCATCCTTTCAGCATCGCCGCACAATCCCAGTCACGCTATGTATTCAGCCCCTGTCAATTGTCAACATCACCCCCACTAACTCCCACCCCCCACCCCCTCCCTCCTCTCCCACTCCTCGTCAACACTCTCCGCCCCCTCTCCCATTCCCCGTCAACCTCCCCTTCTCTCCCTCCCATTCCCCGTCACCCCCCTCTGTCTCCCATCTCCTGTCACCCCCCCCTTCTCCCATTCCACGTCACCCCCCCACTCCCCCTCTCTGTCTCCCATTCCTCGTCAACACCCCCCCTCCCTCCCATTCCCCGTCAACAGCCCCCTCTCTCCCATTCTCTATCCTCCCCCTTGTCTCATTTCTCTATCCTTCGCCCATACTTCTTGTCCACTTGGAATCTAAAGAAGGGGAGAAGAGGGTGAAAGAGAGGAAAGGGAGAGAGAAGGAGGGAATGAAGTGAGGGGAGAGAGGGAGTGGAAGGGATGAGGGTGGAGAGGGAATAAGAGAGAGGGAAAGAGGGCGAGTGGGAGGGATAGATAGATAGATAGATAGATAGATAGATAGAGAGAGAAGAGGAAGAGAAGAGAGAGAAGAAAGAGAGAAAGAGAGAAAGAGAAGAAAGAAGAAGAGAAAGAGAGAGAGGGAGGGAGAGAGAAAGAGAGAATGAGAAAAGAGAGAGAGAGAGAGAGAGAGAGAGAGAGAGAGAGAGAGAGAGAGAGAGAGAGAGAGAGAGACAGACAGACAAACAGACAAACACACATACACATACATACATAGGTTCAGATAGACAAATAAACAAACAAATAGACACAGACAGACAAACAGACAGAGGCACTTAACTAGCAATGAAAAGGCATAAGCAAACAGACATGCCCATATGCCTCTTTGCCCTTCCCTTGCGAGGTGCTCCCACGATGCCAAATCCCCCCCCCCCTCCCCCTCCCCCCCTCCTCCCTCCCCCTCTATGGATCATATGTTTCACCTGTGGAATGTTAATCAGAGCAGCCCACCTTCCAATCGTGTTTATTCCCCTCCTCTCCTCCTGTCTCCTCTCTCCTCTCTCGATTCTCACTCTCTCGATTCTCACTCTCTCGATTTTCACTCTCTTCTCTCCCTCCTCTCTCATCACTCCCTCCTCTCCCTCTTCCTTCTCCTCTCTCGTCTCTCCTGTCGGCTCTCACTCTCTTCTCTCCCTCCTCCTTCTCCTCTCTCGTCTCCTCTGTCGACTTTCACTCCCTCCTTCTTCCCTTCTCTCCCTCCTCTCTCGTCTCCCCTCTCGACTCTCACTCCCCCCTTCTCTCCCTCTCTTTGATTCCTTTCCCCTCACGTCTCACTCTCTTCTCATTCACCTGTCTCCCTTTCGTCGCCTCTCTCGCTTCTATCTCGCCTTTCTCCTCTTCTACATCCTCTCTCTTCTCCTCCTTTAATTTTCTTCACTCCCTCGCCTCCCTTCCTTCTCTCATTCTCCTCTCTCCTCCTTCGTCTCGCCTCTCTTCGCTCACTACCCTCATCCCCTTCTCGCCTCCCATCCTTCTCTCCTCTCACCCCTCTCTCTCTCCCTATCCGCTACTCCTCCCCTCCATCGTCCCTCTCCCCTCTCACTCCCCCCCCCCCTCTTTTCTCCTGTCACTCCCCTCTCTCTCCCTATCCGCCACACCTGCCTTACTGTCACCCCCTTTTCCCCTCTCACCCTTCCTTCCTCTTCTCTCACCCCTCCTCCGCTCCTCCTCTCCTCCTCTCTCGCTTCCCTCCTCCCTCCTCCCTCTCACCCCTCTCCTCTCTCCTCTCACCCCTCCCTTCTCTCCCTCTCTCCCTCTCACCCCCTCCCTCCCTCCTCTCCTCTCTCTGCCTCCACCCTCCCTTCCTTCCTCTCACCCTCCCTCCCTCCTCTCCTCTCACCCCTTCCCTCTCTCTCCTCTCACCCCTCCCCTCCCTCCTCTCCTCTCACTTCCCTCTCACCCTTCCGCCACCCTTTACCCCACCCCCACCCCCCTACCCCTCAACCCCCCATCTGGCTCCCCGATTCCGCACTCTGTCGGTCTGTACATTCCTGGAGGCAAGCATTCCACGCGGGTGGGTGAGCTGTCTTAGGAAATGCTGGATATGTAGTGCGAGCGTGAACGTGTGTCGCTTCGTGTACACAGGGGGAGGGGGGGAGGGGGGGAGCGGAAGGGGAGAGGGGGAAAGGGTGTCATTTGGGATATGTGAGTATGTGTGTAGGTGGAGGGAAGTGCGTGTGATTGTGTGTGTGTGTGATTTGTGTATTTGTACGTGTGATTGTGTAATGTGCAATGTGTGTGTGTGTGTGTGTGTGTAATTGTATGTGTGTTTGTGAGTATGTGTAATGTGAATGTGTGTGTCTGTGTATGTGTGATTGTGAGTATGTGCAATGTGTGTGTCTGTGTGCATGCGTGTGTGTATGTGTAATGTGTGTGCATGCGTGTGTGTATGTGTAATGTGTGTACATGCGTGTGTGTATGTGCAATGTGTGTGCATGTGTGTATGTGTGTATCTGTGAGTGTACGTGCGTCTAGGTGCGTATTCCCGTGTGCGTGAACGTGCGTGTGCGCAAATGTGCCAGAGTGAGTATTTCATCCTTCCCTCCCCTTTTTACGAGTGTTTGCACTAGCGTCACACAGCGCAGTCTTTCATTTCTTGTATGAGGTCATTAGTTATAGTTATATAGAACATATGCATACTAAACAAGCGAGAATAGATTGATGCTAATATCAGCACCCAAAGTCATGCAAAAGGCTGTACTTAACGACTGCTCGTGTATAATACCAACAAGAAAGAAAGGTTGTATGATCATTACTGAATGCATAAAATATTAGTAGATTAAGCCGGCCATGTTCAAACTCGTGAATACGTCTTTTTTTTCGCTAATGGTATTCGCCACTATTCGGATATCATTTTTATCTCCGCGTTATCCTCTATTTCTTTGTCCTACCCACAGCGGATGTGTCCTAACGGAATCCGCAATTACTCCCCGCCAGAACCGATGATCTGCGGGTCAATATGGCGATCTGTCAACTCCCGACAGGCAACTCTCCCCCGGAAGAGTTTGCAGATCGTAAATATTGAGGCATTTCCCACCTCGATTCCCCGGCCGGTGAGGAAATGCTCGCGATTCTATACGCGGAAATTCCTCTATGCTACAACAAAGGGGTCGAAGAGGCTCATGGTGGCTGGTAGATCACGCCGGGAAATGCGCCGAGAGTTGGGGGGGTTGGGGTTGGGGGTGAGGGGGGGGGATGAAGAGGAGATTGGATAAAAAAAAATCGTGGGAGAGAAAGAAGGAGAGGGGGGGGAGTAATGGCGATAGGTTTTGCTGGCGATGTGTGTTGCATTTTTCATTTCGCTGGTTTTTGGGGGTTGAGTTTTCCTTGTTGGACTGTCTTCTTCTCTTTATTTGCTCCCTCTCTCTCTCTCTCTCTCTCTCTCTCTCTCTCTCTCTCTCTCTCTCTCTCTCTCTCTCTCTCTCTCTCTCTCTCTCTCTCTCTTTCTTTCTCTTCTTCATTCACTTGCTCTCTCTCTCCATTCACTTGCCACACCCCCTTCTTCTCTCTCTCTCTCTCTCTCTCTCTCTCTCTCTCTCTTTCTCTTCTTTCTCTTAACTCTTCATTCACTTGCTTTCTCTCTCATTCACTTGGTGCTCCCCCTTCTCTTCTCTCTCTCTCTCTCTCTCGCTCTCTCTCTCTCTCTCTCTCTCTCTCTCTCTCTCTCTCTCTCTCTCTCTCTCTCTCTGTCATTCACTTACTCTCTCTCTCATTCACTTTCCCCTCCTTCTCTCTCTCTCTCTCTCTCTCTCTCTCTCTCTCTCTCTCTCTCTCTCTCTTCTCTCTCTCTCTCTCTCTCTCTCTCTCTCTCTCTCTCTCTTTCTCTTTCTCTCCCATTCCACTTGCTCTCTCTCATTCACTTGCTCCCCCCTTCTCTCTCTCTCTCTCTCTCTCTCTCTCTCTCTCTCTCTCTGTCTCTTTCTCTCT
>NC_091581.1:8271553-8276553 GCF_042767895.1 Penaeus vannamei
ATATATATATATATATATATATATATATATATATATATATATATATATATATATATATATATATATGCACACACACACACACACACACACACACACACACACACACACACACACACATACACGCGCACACACACACGCACACATGCACACATACACATATACACAACTAGTCAATCTCTCTCTCTCTCTCTCCCTCTCTCTCTCTATATATATATATATATATATATATATATATATATATATATATATACATACATATATATACCTAAAAGTGTGTTTTATATATATATATATATATATATATATATATATATATATATATATATATATATATATATATATATATATATATAATGTGTGTTTGTCAGAGAGAGAGAGAGAGAGAGAGAGAGAGAGAGAGAGAGAGAGAGAGAGAGAGAGAGAGAGAGAGAGAGAGAGAGAGAGAGAGAGAGAGAGAGAGAGAGAGGAGATAGAGAGACATGGATAGATAGAGGGAGAGAAAGAGAAAGAGAGGGAGAGGGGGGTTAGAGATAGAGAGAGAGAGAGAGGGCGGGGGGAAAGAGAGAAGAGACTGATAACAAGATAGATAAAGAGAGAGAGAAAGGAGGAAAGAAAGAGAGAGAGAGAAGTGAAGAAAGAAAGCGAAAGAAAGAGAGAGAGAAGGAAACTTCAAGCACATTCCTAAACACACCAGAGCGTTCATAAACAAGCAGTCTCACGTGCAGGTTATAGAACGCAGTCAACAAACAACACATTTAATGAACGCTCCTGTTTGCAACGAGCAAAACTGTTTACAAAAGATCGCCAACTGGAGGTTATGATGTAACAGGTCACCAAGGTAGAGAGGAAGGGAGTGGAAAAGAGAGGGAGAGAGAGAAATTAAGGAAAAGGAGGAAGAGAGAGAAAGAGAGAAGAAGGGAGAGAGAGGGAGGGAGGGAGATAGAGGGATGGAGGGAGGGAAGAAGAGAGGGAGGAAGAGAGAGAAATTAAGGAAAAAGAGGCAGAGAGAGAAAGGGAGAGAGAGGGAGGGAGGGAAGAAGAGAGGGAGGAAGAGAGAAAAGATAAGGAAAAGAGGCAGAGGAGATAAGAGAAAGGGAGAAAGATGGATAGAGAGGGAGGGATGGAAGGTTGGAGGGAGATAGAGGGATGGAGGGAGGGAAGAAGAGAGGGAGGAAGAGAGAGAAATTAAGGAAATAGAGGCAGAGAGAGAAAGGGAGAAGGAGGGAGAGAAAGGGAGAGATGGAAGGTTGGAGGGAGATTGAGGGATGGAGAGGAGGGAGGAAGAGAGAGAGAGAGAGGGCGGGAGGAGATAGATAAAGAGACGGAGAGAAAAGACAGACAGATAGAGGGAGAGAGAGAAGGGGAAGAAAAATAGACTAAACTAAAGAGAAAATAAGATAGTAAATAGATAAGAAGATAGATAGATAGATAGATAGAGAGTGATCAGAAAGAGAGAAACAGAAAGCGAGAGACAAACAGAAACGGAGAGAGAAAAGGAGAAACAAAAGAGAAAGACGGACAGAGCCTGTATATATATATATATATATATTTGGGAGAGAGAGCAATATATATAGAGAGAGAGAGAGAGAGAGAGAGAGAGCAGAGAGAGAGAGAGAGAGAGAGAGAGACGAGAATGATGAAAGAGAGAGAGAGAGAGAGAGAGAGAAAGGACGAACTGCTTTGTAACTATGTTTAGTCACGATGGCCTCCCCTTCCCTGCTCTCCCTTCCCTGCATTTTCCTTTCTCTCCTTCCCTCTTCCCTCCCTTCCCCTCTCCTCCCTTTCCTCCCTTTCCCTTCCTCCCTTTCCTCTCCTCTCCCCCCCTCCCTCCCTCCTCCTCCCCTCCCCCTCTCCCTCCTCCTCTACTCCCCTCCCGCCTCTCCTGCTCTCTCCCCTCCTCCTCCTGCCTCCCTCCCTTTCCCTCTCTCTCCCTTCCTTCACTCCCTCCTCTTCCCTCCCTTTTCTATCCTCCCCCTTTCCCTACCCTCTCTCCCTCCCCCTTTCCTCCTTCCTCTCTCCTCCTTCCTCCCTCTCCTCTCCTTCCTCCCCTCTCCCTCTGCCTCCTGCCTCCTCCCCTCTCCTCCTCCTTTCCTTCCTTCCTCCCTCCCTCTCCTCACCCTCACCTCCCCCTCCCCTTCCTCTCCCTCCTCCCTCCCTTTCTCTCCTCCCTTCCCTCCCCTCCCCTCCCTTCCCTCTCCACTCCCCTCTCCCTCCCTTTCTGCTTCTTCTCTCTCCTCTCCTCCCTTTCCTTCCCTTTTCTCCCTCCCCTTTCCTTCCCCTCTCTTTCCTCCTTCCCGTCTCCCCTCTCCTCCCTCCTCCCTCCCGCCTCCTCCCCTCTCCCCTCTCCTCCCTCCCTCCTGTCTCTCCTCCCTCTTTCCTTCTTCTCTCCCTTCCTCTCCCCTCTCCTCTCCTCCCTTTCCTTCTCTTTCCCTTCCTCGCCCTCCCCTCCCCTCTCCTATCCCCCATCCTCCCTCTCCTCCCCTCATTTCCTCTCACCTCCCCTCTCCTCCCTTTCCTTCTCTCTCCCTTCCTCGCCCTCCCCTCCCCTCACCCTCCAAGCTGCGAAGGTGGAACTGAAACGATGTAATATAGACAAGAAGTGCAGTGCGGATGATCCTTCCTACTAAACACTATGACTCTGTGTATGTGTTTTGTAGCCTGTGTTTCATTCGAGTGTTTTAAGCTATTCCTTCTTTATTCCTATCCTGGAAATGTGGCTCTTCATTCCTCATTCCTAGCCTGGAAATGTGGTTATTCATTCCTCATTCCTAGCCTGGAAATGTGGCTCTTCATTCCTCATTCCTACCCAAGAAATGTGGCTATTCATTCCTCATTCCTACCCAAGAAATGTGGCTCTTCATTCCTCATTCCTACCCAAGAAATGTGGCTATTCATTCCTCATTCCTACCCAAGAAATGTGGCTATTCATTCCTCATTCCTACCCAAGAAATGTGGCTCTTCATTCCTCATTCCTACCCAAGAAATGTGGCTCTTCATTCCTCATTCCTACCCAAGAAATGTGGCTATTCATTCCTCATTCCTATCCTGGAAATGTGGCTCTTCATTCCTCATTCCTACCCAAGAAATGTGGCTCTTCATTCCTCATTCCTACCCAAGAAACGTGGCTATTCATTCCTCATTCCTATCCTGGAAATGTGGCTCTTCATTCCTCATTCCTACCCAAGAAATGTGGCTCTTCATTCCTCATTCCTACCCAAGAAATGTGGCTCTTCATTCCTCATTCCTACCCAAGAAATGTGGCTCTTCATTCCTCATTCCTACCCAAGAAATGTGGCTCTTCATTCCTCATTCCTAGCCTGGAAATGTGGCTCTTCATTCCTCATTCCTAGCCTGGAAATGTGGCTATTCATTCCTCATTCCTACCCAAGAAATGTGGCTATTCATTCCTCATTCCTACCCAAGAAATGTGGCTATTCATTCCTCATTCCTAGCCTGGAAATGTGGCTCTTCATTCCTCATTCCTAGCCTGGAAATGTGGCTATTCATCCCTCATTCCTACCCAAGAAATGTGGCTATCCATTCCTCATTCCTACTCTGATAACTGAATATTCATTCCTCATTACTATTAAGAAATGGCAGGCTATTCATTCCTCATTCCTACCCAAGAAATGTGACTCTTCATTCCTCATTCCTACCCAAGAAATGTGGCTCTTCATTCCTCATTCCTACCCAAGAAATGTGACTCTTCATTCCTCATTCCTACCCAAGAAATGTGGCTATTCCTTCCTCATTCCTACCCAAGAAATGTGGCTATTCCTTCCTCATTCCTACCCAAGAAATGTGGCTACTCATTCCTCATTCCTACCCAAGAAATGTGACTCTTCATTCCTCATTCCTACCCAAGAAATGTGGCTATTCCTTCCTCATTCCTACCCAAGAAATGTGGCTCTTCATTCCTCATTCCTACCCAAGAAATGTGGCTATTCATTCCTCATTCCTACCTAAGAAATGTGGCTATTCCTTCCTCATTCCTACCCAAGAAATATTATTTATTCCTTCCTCATTCCTACCCAAGAAATGTGACTCTTCATTCCTCATTCCTACCTAAGAAATGTGGCTATTCCTTCCTCATTCCTACCTAAGAAATGTGGCTATTCCTTCCTCATTCCTACCCAAGAAATGTGACTCTTCATTCCTCATTCCTACCCAAGAAATGTGGCTATTCCTTCCTCATTCCTACCCAAGAAATGTGGCTCTTCATTCCTCATTCCTACCCAAGAAATGTGGCTATTCATTCCTCATTCCTACCTAAGAAATGTGGCTATTCCTTCCTCATTCCTACCCAAGAAATGTGGCTATTCATTCCTCATTCCTACCTAAGAAATGTGGCTATTCCTTCCTCATTCCTACCCAAGAAATGTGGCTATTCCTTCCTCATTCCTACCCAAGAAATGTGGCTATTCCTTCCTCATTCCTAGCCTGGAAATGTGGCTATTCATTCCTCATTCCTACCCAAGAAATGTGGCTATTCCTTCCTCATTCCTATCCTGGAAACGTGGCTGTTCATTCCTCATTCCTACCCAAGAAATGTGGCTACTCATTCCTCATTCCTACCCAAGAAATGTGGCTATTCATTCCTCATTCCTACCCAAGAAATGTGGCTATTCATCCCTCATTCCTACCCAAGAAATGTGGCTATTCATTCCTCATTCCTACCCAAGAAATGTGGCTACTCATTCCTCATTCCTACCCAAGAAATGTGGCTCTTCATTCCTCATTCCTACCCAAGAAATGTGGCTATTCATTCCTCATTCCTACCCAAGAAATGTGGCTCTTCATTCCTCATTCCTACCCAAGAAATGTGGCTATTCCTTCCTCATTCCTAGCCTGGAAATGTGGCTCTTCCTTCCTCATTCCTACCCAAGAAATGTGGCTATTCATTCCTCATTCCTACCCAAGAAATGTGGCTATTCATCCCTCATTCCTACCCAAGAAATGTGGCTCTTCATTCCTCATTCCTAGCCTGGAAATGTGGCTAT
>NC_091581.1:8291553-8294053 GCF_042767895.1 Penaeus vannamei
TCCATAGCGGCTGGTTCTCTCTCTCTCTCTCTCTCTCTCTCTCTCTCTCTCTCTCTCTCTCTCTCTCTCTCTCTCTCTATCTATGTATTCATCTATCTATCTATCTATCTATCTTGCCCAAGGATCTATAAGGTGCTATATACCCAGTCACTCCAAAGGAGTTGGGCATGTTTGCCCAATGTAATGTATTATTATTCCAAATAAACTGTTCAAAATCAAATCTCTCTCTCTCTTTCTCTCTCTTTCCTCTCTCTCTCTCTCTCTTTCTCTCTCTCTTTCTCTCTCTCTTTTCTCTCTCTTCTCTCTCTCTCTCTCTCTCTCTCTCTTTCTCTCTCTTCTCTCTCTCTCTCTATCTCTCCGTCTCCCTCTCTTTCTCTCTCTTCCTCTCTCTTTGTCTCTCTCTCTCTCTGTCTCTCTCTCTCTCTCTCTCTCTCTCTCTCTGTGTGTGTGTGTGTGTGTGTGTGTGTGTGTGTGTATGTGTGTGTGTGTGTGTCTATCTATTTATCTATCTCTAACTCCCTCTCCTCATCTGTCTCTCTCTCTGTATCTATGTATTTATATATCTCTATCTCTCTCTATATATACGTCATTGCTAATGAGTTTTGTTTGTCATATTTCCCTTTCCTTTGCCCTTGACTTACATCCATCGC
Source organism: Penaeus vannamei (assembly GCF_042767895.1). Classification (NCBI taxonomy): domain Eukaryota; kingdom Metazoa; phylum Arthropoda; class Malacostraca; order Decapoda; family Penaeidae; genus Penaeus; species Penaeus vannamei. The sequence goes on from NC_091581.1 coordinate 8,292,204, forward strand.
TGGTTCGGTCGTTGCTTTTCTCCTAAATAGATCAACGAAGATTGTCCCTGTCCCTTGTCTCCTGGCGTTTCTCGTTACCTCTCCCTCTCCTTCTCCCTCCCTCTCTCTCTCTCTCTCTCTCTCTCTCTCTCTCTCTCTCTCTCTCTCTCTCTCTCTCTCTCTCTCTCTCTCTCTCTCTCTCTCTCTCTCTCTCTCTCTCTCTCTCTCTCTCTCTCTCTCTCTCTACTGCAAATGCTGATGCAGAAAATAGAACAAATGATGCTCATGATGCAGCAACAATTTGCTCAACAACTACAGTTCCAGGAAAAAATGTTTTCAGTGCTCTTTGGACAACCGTTTACTTTTCTACAACCTGTGACAACTGATGGCCCACAGTGACTTTAAGTGTACCACAATGGAATATTAATAATTAATGAAATATTGTTCATTTTTGTAAAATCATGTATATGTGTTTTTTTTCAGTTATTAGATAGTTAACAAATAAGGTGAGCACTAAGGTGCAGCCCTTCAGGCATGTATACTTGATGTTTGACTTTGGCCCTTAAGTCGGTATAAGTTCAGCCAGATTGGGTAGATGCTCGGACATCTTTCCCTGGCTTTTTACAGGGCTGCTAAACTGCTCTGTAAATAAATGTTTTCAAATCAAATCAAATCTCTCTCTCTCTCTCTCTCTCTCTCTCTCTCTCTCTCTCTCTCTCTCTCTCTCTCTCTCTCTCTCTCTCTCTCTCTCTCTCTCCGTCGCTGGTTCGGTTGTTGCTTTTCTTCTGGATAGATCAACGAAGATTGTCCCTGTCCCTTGTCCTCTTGGTGTTTCTCGATACCTCTCTCTCTCTCTCTCTCTCTCTCTCTCTCTCTCTCTCTCTCTCTCTCTCTCTCTCTCTCTCTCTCTCTCTCTTGTCACTGTCCCTTGTCTCCTTGGCGTTTCTCGTTCCTTGTCATAGCATTTCAGTCCCAATAGTTGCTAAGTCTTGGATAGAATGATCTTCCCTCGGCGACAGACTCTCCTGAAATGCCTGAAAGAAAAAGTCCATTAGATGTGATATTTCTAGCCAACCGGAACTTTTAACCACTGCATCTGAATAGACAAATCATGTAAGTCAACCTTGTTTAGTTAATGACCGTGCTGGTTCATAGGAAATGTGGTGATATTAGGCCTCAGACGCATGGAAAGAGGCTGTAAAACCTTACTGAATATGCTAATACTGGAAGGAAAATCAACGAGAAATATTTAGACCTAAAATACATGCCTCTCGTTAGACAATAATCCCGCTTCAGAAGAAATAATAATAGACAAATAAATATCACACACAGAAACTCTCTCTCTCTCTCTCTCTCTCTCTCTCTCTGTATCTATCTATCTATCTCTATCTCCCTCTCCCCTCCCCTTAGCGTTCTCGGGGTGACGGAATTCGTGGCTCCGAAAGTCTTAAATTCCGCTGCTTTAGCACTCACAACGTAATCAAGGTCCGCTCTCTCCCACTTTCGCTTCCATCTTCGCGATTCTCATTAAATCCCCGTCTGCATAATGTACAACTTCCCCCCGAGAGGAGCACCGGGTCTGGGATCGATGCGGTGAATTAGTGCTGTCTGCTGTTTACTGGTAGTTTGCACAGAGGACAAAGAGCATGAGGATGTCTACATGAATCCATTTTGGCTGTATGTTAATCTACCTTCTCTTGAACAGGTGTTTGGCTCCATAGCCTCTTTGTAAGGTTTCTCTCTCTTCCCCCCCCCCCTCTCTCTTTCTCTCTCTCTCTCTCTCTCTCTCTCTCTCTCTCTCTCGCTCGCTCGCTCTCTCTCTCTCTCTCTCTCTCTCTCTCTCTCTCTCTCTCTCTCTCTCTCTCTCTCTC
>NC_091581.1:8299053-8302172 GCF_042767895.1 Penaeus vannamei
TCCTCCTCTTTGTCCTGCTCTTTCTTCTTCTTTCATTTCTTTTTTCTTCATCTACTTTTTCTTCTACTACTACTACTACATCATCTTTTCCTCCTCCTCCTCCTCATCATCATCATCATCATCATCATCATCATCATCATTATCATTACTATCATTATTAACATTATATTATCATTATCATTATTACTGTTATTATCATTATTGTGATAATCATTATTATCATTACCATTATTATCATTGTTATTAGCATTATTATTATTGTTGTTATTAGCTTTTCATTATTATCATTATTAACATTACTATCATTACTATTGTTATCATCATTATTATCATTATTTTACCATTATTATTATCATCATCATTATTGTTATCATTATTATTATTATTGATTTTATTGTTATTATTATTATATTTATCATTATTATTACTATTAATACATTTATCTTTTCTATCATCACTATCATCATCATCATTACTTCTATTGCTATTGTTTCAATTGTTAACATACTTATCATCATTATTATGACCATTGTTATTATTACCATTATGTCAATATCATTATTATTATTGTTACCATTATTATCATTATTATTATCTTTATTATTAATATTATTATTGTCAATTTATTACTATTACTATTATCATCATCATTATCATTATTCTTATTACTATTATTATTATTATCATCACTGCTATCATCATTATTATCATTAGTATTGTTATAATTTTTATTGTCATTGTTATTATTACCATTATTATTATTGTTATGGTCATCATTATCATTATTCTTTATTGTTATTATTATTATTATTATTATTATTATTATTATTGTTATTATTATTATTATTATTGTTGTTGTTGTTGTTGTTGTTGTTATCATTATCAATATCGTTATCATTATTATTATTATTATTATAATTATTATTGTTATCATTGCTATTATTATCATTATTATCATTATTATTACTATCTTATTATTATTATTATTATTGTTGCTATTATCATTATCATCCTTATTTTTACTCTAATTGTTATTATCATTATCACTTATCACTATTATTATTATAACTATCATAATTTTTATCATTAATATTTTCTTCATTGCAGATATTCCTACCATTATTATTATTATTATTATCACTGTTATTATTACTTTTATTATTATAATTATTATTATTATTGTTATTACTTGTATTGTTATTATTATAATTATTATTATTTCTGTTGTTTCTTTTTCATTTTCTTTTTCTTCCTTTCTTTTCTTTACCTTTTTCTTCTACTCCCTCTTCTAGTTTTTATTTTTTACCTTAGTTTTCCTCCTCTTTCTTCTTCCTTTAATCTCTTCTCTTTCCTTTAAAGATATTATAAGCATCTTTATCATTACTCTTTGCTTGTTTTTTTATCATCATTACCACAATTATCATTCTTTTTCTTTCTATTCTTTGATACTTTTTTGCGTTCACTATCATCTTAGTTTTTTTTTTTTTTTTTTTAACTTAGTCTCTTCCTTCTTTCTTATTCCCCTATTTTATCATCCTGTCCTACTCCTCTCTTCATTCCCTTCAACAACTTCTCCCTCCCTTTCTTTTATGTTTCCCGACTTTACCAATTATCTCATATTATCGATGTTTTTTTCTCTTTATTCTTCTTTTTTATCCATTAATGTCTTAAGCATCATCGTCATCCATTTCTCCCTCTGACATCGTTCATAAAGTGATGTTTGTCAGCTGAGAAGATCCAATCAAATGTTTTTTTTTTATTATCATCATCATCAAATCATCATCATTATCATCATCATCATCAAATCATCATCATCATCATCAAATGTGCTTTATGCAAATTAGTTACATCACCTGTTACACGTTTTCCTCTTTCCTTTCTGTATCTCTTTCTTCTTTTTCTTCTCCTCCTTCTTCTTCCAGTTCTTCTTCTTTCTCTCCTTTTCATATTCTTCATATACTTCGTCTTTTCGTCTTCTTCTTCTTCTTCTGCTACTGCTACTACATCTTCTTTTTCTTCTTCTTCTTCTTCTTCTTCTACTTCTTCTACTACTACTGCTTCTTCTTCTTCTTCTTCTTCTTCTTCTTCTTCTTCTTTCCTCCTCCTCCTCCTCCTCCTCCTCCTCCTCCTGCTCCTCCTCGTCCTCCTCCTCTTTCTGCGGTGCCGTCTCTATGCTTTCTTTTCTCCCTTCGTCTTTATATCTATTTCTCTTGTTTCCTTTCGTCTCTCTCTTTTAGCGTCTATCATTTTCATCGTTCTGTCTTCCCCCTTCTTCATCCTTGCACTTCATCAATTCTTTCTAAACATGTCATTTCCTCACTGCCTCTCCCTTGCTATGTATCACATGCAACTCCTGTATTATTTTCTTCTTCTTCTTTTTCTTTTTCCTCCTATTCCCTTCTTCGTACTTTATATCTTGTTACTAATCCCGCCCACTCTTTCTTCTTTTTTTTTCTTCTTCTCCTCCTCACTTCTTTTTCCTATTTCCTATTCTCTCTACGCCTTCCTTCTATAATCATCCCCTCCTCTTCCTATCTCCTTTTTTTCATTCCTCCTCCATCCTCCTCGCGATCCTTCTCTCCCTTCCGCCTTTCCCCCCTCGATCCTTCCGTCCACTTCCCTCTTCCCATCCTTCATCACTCCGTTCCTCCACTTCTCGTTCTGTCCTCTATTGATCTAGACTCCGGGTCATACTGGTTGCCGGACACTAACTTATTTCACCGGAAACTTAAAACATTTTGCGTCAGAGTATTGGAAGTTCCGCCAGTGTGTATTTTTTTTTTTCACTCTCTCTCTATCTATCTATCTCTGTCTCTCTGTCTGTCTATCTCTATCTCTCTGTCTGTCTGCCTCTCTCTTCTCTCTCTCTCTCTCTCTCTCTCTCTCTCTCTCTCTCTCTCTCTCTCTCTCTCTCTCTCTCTCTCTCTCTGTCTCTCGCTGTCTCTGTCTGTCTCTCTCTGTCTCTCTCTCTCTCTCTCTCTCTCTCTCTCTCTCTCTCTCTCTCTCTCTCTCTCTCTCTCTCTCTCTCTCTCTCTCTCGTGTGTGTGTGTGTGTGTGTTTCTGTCACTCTCTCTCTCTCGTCTCTCTCTCTCTCTCTCTCTCTCTCTCTCTCTCTCTCT
>NC_091581.1:8312672-8315172 GCF_042767895.1 Penaeus vannamei
AGAGCGAGAGAGAAAGAGAGAAAGAGAGAATGAGAGAGAGATAGATAGATAGATCTAGAGAGAAATGGATATCACGCAATCCTGATTCTTTTGACCTGAAGAGAAGCTACAACTTACCTTGAGATCTGTGGCAGAACTTCAGGACGGGCGGCCGAGGCACATAAAAATAGTCATAAACCTGCGAAAGCTAGCAGCCTCCCTTATGATAATAGGCGATTTCAACAATCATATCATCGCACCTTCTCTCTCTCTCTCTCTCTCTCTCTCTCTAAATATCTCTCTCTCTCTCTCTCTCTCTCTCTCTCTCTCTCTCTCTCTCTCTCTCTCTCTGTCTCTGTCTCTGTCTCTGTCTCTGTCTCTGTCTCTCGCTCTCGCCTTCTCTCTCTCTCTCTCTCTCTCTCTCTCTCTCTCTCTCTCTCTCTCTCTCTCTCTCTCTCTCTCTCTCTCTCTCTCTCTCTCTCTCTCTCTCTCGCTCCATCATATCAGACGAGGCTATATGCTAAATGATCAAGTCAGTCATAGGCGTAGGAAAAGGGGTGGTGGGGTGGGGGGTGGGGTTGGGGGGCAGGGGGTGTAGAAATGAATGTGTTTATCTCTTTAAAAACTGCTTTTTATTCGTGAGCACTAAACACTTTTGCAAAAATACTCAGTATTCGTGAGCACTAAATACTTTTGCAAAAAATACTCAGTATTCGTGAGCACTATATACTTTTGCAAAAAAAATAATACTTAGTATTCGTGAACACTAAATTATTTTGCAAAAATACTCGGTATTCGTGAGCACTAAATACTTTTGCAAAAATACTCAGTATTCGCGAGCACTAAATACTTTTGCAAAAATACTTAGTATTCGTGAGCACTAAATACTTTTGCAAAAAAAATAATACTTAGTATTCGTGAACACTAAATTATTTTGCAAAAATACTCGGTATTCGTGAGCACTAAATACTTTTGCAAAAATACTCAGTATTCGTGAGCACTAAATATTTTGCAAAAAATACTCAGTATTCGTGAGCACTAAATACTTTTGCAAAAAATACTCAGTATTCGTGAGCACTAAATACTTTTGCAAAAAATACTCAGTATTCGTGAGCACTAAATACTTTTGCAAAAAATACTCAGTATTCGTGAGCACTAAATACTTTTGCAAAAAATACTCAGTATTCGTGAGCACTAAATACTTTTGCAAAAAAAATAATACTTAGTATTCGTGAACACTAAATTACTTTGCAAAAATACTCGGTATTCGTGAGCACTAAATACTTTTGCAAAATTACTCAGTATTCGTGAGCACTAAATACTTTTGCAAAAAATACTCAGTACTCGTGAGCACTAAATACTTTTGCAAAAAATACTCAGTATTCGTGAGCACTAAATACTTTTGCAAAAAATACTCAGTATTCGTGAGCACTAAATACTTTTGCAAAAATTACTCAGTATTCGTGAGCACTAAATACTTTTGCAAAAAAAATAATACTTAGTATTCGTGAACACTAAATTATTTTGCAAAAATACTCGGTATTCGTGAGCACTAAATACTTTTGCAAAATACTCAGTATTCGTGAGCACTAAATACTTTTGCAAAAAATACTCAGTATTCGTGAGCACTAAATACTTTTGCAAAAAAAATAATACTTAGTATTCGTGAACACTAAATTATTTTGCAAAAATACTCGGTATTCGTGAGCACTAAATACTTTTGCAAAAAATACTTAATATTCATGAGCACTAAATACTTGTGCAAAAATACTCAGTATTCGTGAGCACTAAATACTTTTGCAAAAATACTCAGTATTCGTGAGCACTAAATACTTTTGCAAAAATACTCAGTATTCGTGAGCACTAAATACTTTTGCAAAAATACTCAGTATTCGTGAGCACTAAATACTTTTGCAAAAATACTCAGTATTCGTGAGCACTAAATACTTTTGCAAAAAATACTCAGTATTCGTGAGCACTAAATACTTTTGCAAAAATACTCAGTATTCGTGAGCACTAAATACTTTTGCAAAAATACTCAGTATTCGTGAGCACTAAATACTTTTGCAAAAATACTCAGTATTCGTGAGCACTAAATACTTTTGCAAAAATACTCAGTATTCGTGAGCACTAAATACTTTTGCAAAAACACTCAGTATTCGTGAGCACTAAATACTTTTGCAAAAATACTCAGTATTCGTGAGCACTAAATACTTTTGCAAAAATACTCAGTATTCGTGAGTACTAAATACTTTTGCAAAAATACTCAGCATTCGTGAGCACTAAATACTTTTGCAAAAATACTCAGTATTCGTGAGCACTAAATACTTTTGCAAAAATACTCAGTATTCGTGAGCACTAAATACTTTTGCAAAAATACTCAGTATTCGTGAGCGCTACATACTTTTGCAACATATAATGGCTGCTGGTTTATGATGGGTGATTGAGATGATACTTATTTGCAACCATCGAGTGGCTGATTTCCTAACCATGTTGCATCCTCTCCACTGACAGATTATAT
>NC_091581.1:8325172-8327672 GCF_042767895.1 Penaeus vannamei
TCAGTCACACGCGCGCCCACCCCCGCCTGCAGATCAGCCACACGCGCGCCTACTCCCGCCCTCAGGCCAGCCACACGCGCGCCCACCACCGCCCGCAGATCAGCCACACGCGCGCCCACCCCCGCCCGCAGGTCAGTCACACGCGCGCCCACCCCCGCCCGCAGATCAGCCACACGCGCGCCCACCCCCGCCCGCAGACCAGCCACACGCGCGCCCCCCCCCCCCCGCAGGTCAGTCACACGCGCCCACCCCGCCCATAGGTCAGTCACACGCGCGCCCACCCCCGCCCGCAGATCAGCCACACGCGCGCCCACCCCGGCCGCAGATCAGCCACACGCGCGCCCACCCCCACCCGCAGATCAGCCACACGCGCGCCCACCCCCACCGCAGATCAGCCACACGCGCGCCCATCCCCGGCCGCAGGTCAGTCACACGCGCGCCCACCCCCGGCCGCAGATCAGCCACACGCGCGCCCACCCCCACCCGCAGATCAGCCACACGCGCGCCCATCCCCGCCCGCAGATCAGTCACACGCGCGCCCATCCCCGTCCGCAGATCAGTCACACGCGCGCCCATCCCCGTCCGCAGATCAGGCACACACGCGCCCACCCCCGTCCGCAGATCAGTCACACGCGCGCCCATCCCCGCCCGCAGATCAGTCACACTTGCGCCCACCCCCGCCCGCAGATCAGTCACACTTGCGCCCACCCCCGTCCGCAGATCAGTCACACGCGCGCCCACCCCCGCCCGCAGGTCAGTCACACGCGCGCCCATCCCCGCCCGCAGATCAGTCACACGCGCGCCCATCCCCGTCCGCAGATCGAGCACACCGCGCCACCCCGTCCGCAGATCAGTCACACGCGCGCCCATCCCCGCCCGCAGATCAGTCACCTTGCGCCCACCCCGCCCGCAGATCGTCACACTTGCGCCCACCCCGTCCGCAGATCAGGCACACACGCGCCCACCGCGCCGCAGATCAGTCACCGCGCGCCCACCCCGCCCGCAGGTCAGTCACGCGCGCCCACCGCCCGCAGGTCAGTCACGCGCGCCCATCCCGCCCGCAGATCAGTCACCGCGCCCACCCCGCCCGCAGATCAGTCACACGCGCGCCCATCCCCGCCCGCAGATCGGTCACGCGCCCACCCCCCGCCCATAGGTCAGTCACGCGCGCCCACCCCCACCCGCAGGTCAGTCACACGCGCGCCCACCCCCGCCCGCAGATAAGCCACACGCGCGCCCACCCCCGGCCGAAGATCAGCCACGCGCGCGCCCACCGCCGCCCGAAGACCAGCCACACGCGCGCCCACCCCCGCCCGCAGACCAGCCACACGCGCGCCCACCCCCGCCCGCAGACCAGTCACACGCGCGCCCCCCCCCGCCCGCAGGGCAGCCCCACGCGCGCCCACGCCCGCCGGCAGACCAGCGACACGCGCGCCCACCCCCGCCCGCAGATCAGTCACACGCGCGCCCACTCCCGCCCATAGGTCAGTCACACGCGCGCCCACCCCCGCCCATAGGTCAGTCACACGCGCGCCCACCCCCGCCCGCAGGTCAGTCACACGCGCGCCCAACCCCGCCCGCAGGTCAGTCACACTTGCGCCCACCCCCGCCCGCAGGTCAGTCACACGCGCGCCCAACCCCGCCCGCAGGTCAGTCACACGCGCGCCCACCCCCGCCCGCAGGTCAGTCACACGCGCGCCCACCCCCGCCCGCAGGTCAGTCACACGCGCGCCACCCCCGCCGCAGATCGGTCACACGCGCGCCACCCCGCCCGCAGATCAGCCACACGCGCGCCCAACCTCCGCCCCAGGTCAATCACGCGCGCCCACCCCGCCCGCAGATCAGCCACACGCGCCCACCCCCGCCCGCAGACCAGCCACACGCGCGCCCACCCCCGCCCGCAGACCAGTCACACGCGCGCCCACCCCCACCCGCAGATCAGTCACACGCGCGCCCACCCCCGCCCGCAGATCAGTCACACCCGCGCCCACCCCCGCCCGCAGACCAGTCACCCCGGCCTCATCTGCGCGCAGTCTGAGGCCAAATGTCAACAACGGCCGGTCGCGAGACACTGTTGCGCGGGTGCATGACTGTTGGCCAAATATTGTCCTGACAAATATGAAATGCAACGGGAGATAGGGACGGCGATGGCGGGGAGATGGGAGGAAGGAGGAGAGGAGGAGGGATATGGGAATAGGAGGAGAGAAGAAGATGGGAGGAAGGGGGAGATGGGAGGAAGGAGGAGAGGAGGATGGATAGGAGATAGGGACGATGGCGATGGGAGATGGGAGGCAGGAGAGGAGGAGGGATGGGGAATAGGAGGAGAGAAGAAGATGGGAGGAAGGGAAGATGGGAGGAAGGAGGAGAGGAGGAGGGATAGGGAGATAGGGACGGCGATGGCGGGGAGATGGGAGGAAGGAGAGGAGGAGGAGGGATGGGGGAATAGGAGGAGAGAAGAAGATGGGAGGAAGGGGAGGAGGATGGATGGATAGGGTGATAG
>NC_091581.1:8337672-8340172 GCF_042767895.1 Penaeus vannamei
GTTGCGGTTGCAGAGTGTTGCCTTTGATCACCCTGCGAATCATTTTGTCGTAGGGAGCTGGATTTCGGAAGTTGTAAGTGTGCCATAAATCCCGGAACAATTCCCAGGTCAGATGGACAAAGAAACGTCCCTGTGTAAGGTGCGTGTAAGTGTGTCCGAAAACTAAGGCGAATAAAAGAGAAACAAGACGTTCATAGAGCGAATGATTCATTTCCGTTACGTGGCAGCTAAAAAAAAAAAGCGCTAAAACGCTCGATTCATTTACTCTTTGTTTACTCGGCGATTATATTCTCCGGAAAAGTACGTTCCCACACGCACCCACGGACACGCACGGAGCCACGGCCGGGATCTTGGGGGGCCTTCCGTACATCACGTGACGAGCTGGCGTCCGTACAGGCAGCGCTCGGACCGGAGGGAACAATGCACCTGAATTATTGACGAGGATCACTGAGCGGAGTCAAGCATGGTTACCCCGCGTGATCAATAACATCAGCAAATACTTGCCTTTCCTTAAGCCTAAGTCCGTGCAGCGGCGGTCTCTTCGGAGGCTCGTCTAAGGCAAGAGGGAATCTAAGCCTCTATTCGTGATTGCTCTTTGGCCGGTCTCTATCTCTTCGTAATGTTGAAGAGAATAAGAAAGAAAATGTATAGGATTGGTCTCACTTTGTGTTATTTTCTTGTGTGGGTTGATGTGGATGCAGTGTGCATTAGCCTTAGTGAGGTCTGTCACGCAAGACAAATGTCAGAGTGATGGAGTGAGGGGGAGATTGGGGAGGGGGGGGGCTGCCTTTGATGGTGGGGAGAGCAGGGGCCCGGGTAATTTCACAGTAACTTTTGTGGCTCTATGTTTGCAGGTAATTGGTGCAGTTTTCGCTGTATTATTGATTCAGAACGTGTTAAAAAATGTATACTAGTCCTGCACTGTATTTTGTTCCGTTGTTCATAAAAAGATTTTCATATTTGATTGTTATTTATGAGCTAGTCTGTTCTCCATTTTATCTAGCTGTCTATTTTTCTTTCTAACATTTGTTATTGTGTGTTTTTTTTTTTATTCTTATTGTCTCCTATTTCTTCTCTCCCCATATGATACTTACAATCCTTATCTCTTAATATCTCTCCCTCTTATTCCCTCTCGGCTTCCTTATTCTCTTTACCTATCCCATTTCCTCCTTCTCTATCTCCTCTTTCCTCTCCTCTCTCCTCCTCACGCCAAGATCCACCACCGAGACTAGGATGTGAAACTTTTCCTTCTCGTCAACAGGTGCTGCGCCTTCCGAGTGAGAGTCCCCTTGCCAAACGAAGTGAAAGCAAAACGGGGAATAAAGAGTGAATAAAGAGGAAAAGCAGAGATGGATGAGAATAAAGGTGCTGTCACGCTAGCACTTTTTCCGTCAATTTTTTGCGAATTCTATTTAACATAAATACAAACATTCTCGAATATAACCCTTGATTTGGCTATGCTTGGCTGAAAAAAGGTTGACGGAAAGGTTTTCAGACGGAAACGCTTATTATCGTCTGACTCGAAAATCAACAATTCGCTCAAAAAATGGACAAAATTTCAGAAAATTGTCAAAAAATGAATTGACGCAAAAAGTGCTAGTGTGACAGCACCTTAAGGGACAGGAAAATCTCCGAGGGCATTGCAATCCAAGAGGCAATCGGGGATGCTGCGGTTGTTGATGCTGTGTTGATGCTGTGTTGATGCTGTGTTGATGCTGTGTTGATGCTGTGTTGATGTTGTGTTGATGCTGTGTTGATGCTGTGTTGATGTTGTGTTGATGCTGTGTTGATGCTGTGTTGATGTTGTGTTCATGTGTTGATGTTGTGTTGATGCTGTGTTGATGCTGTGCTGATGCTGTGTTGATGCTGTGTTGATGCTGTGTTGATGCTGTGTTGATGCTGTGTTGATGCTGTGTTGATGCTGTGTTGATGCTGTGTTGATGCTGTGTTGATGTTGTTGCTCGCTGTCAGACGCGTTCTGTCACTCCCCTTTTGGTGGTGCTGCTCACGCTCTTTGCATTCTGCTTATTCTTTATCATTTTTTATTATCATTATTTTGTTTATAAGCTATCATTTTCCCCCAAAAATATATTAACATCATCCTGGGTATAAAATGACTTCGGGAGAGAGGTCAGTGTACGAGAAGTCGTAATGAGAAACTCCCGCGAGTATGCAATTAAGAACAGGTTAATGATACACAATGATGACAGGAGATACACCTATGCTTTTTCTAATGGGGAGTCGTGATTAGTGTCCAGGTGCTAATTAATCTGTGCTCGAAGGCGAAGATAAATACAAACACAAACACACACATACACACACACACACAACTCCTCCCCTACACACACACACACACACACACACCTGTATATGCACGCAATCTGTTATCACAAACACACACACACACACACACACACAAAACCCCTCCCCTACACACACACACACTGTTAACACAAACACACACACACACACACACACACACACAACCCCTCCCCTACAC
>NC_091581.1:8345172-8360172 GCF_042767895.1 Penaeus vannamei
AATTACCATTAGCAAGCACTACTACCACTACCACCACCATTATTACTACTACTAATACTGCAACGACTACTACTGCTACTACTATTACTACTACTACTACTACAAGGGCAACTATTGCTACCATTACTACTACTACTACAGTAACGACTACTACTACTACTATTACTACTACTACTCCTATTACTACTACTACTATTACTACTACTACTATTACTACTACTACTATTACTACTACTACTATTACTACTACTACTATTACTACTACTACTACTATTACTATTACTACTATTACTATTACTACTACTACTATTACTATTACTACTATTACTATTACTACTACTACTATTACTACTTCTACTATTACTACTACTACTATTACTACTACTACTATTACTACTACTACTACTATTACTACTACTACTATTACTACTACTACTATTACTACTACTACTATTACTACTACTACTACTATTACTACTACTACTATTACTACTACTACTATTACTACTACTACTATTACTACTACTACTACTATTACTATTACTACTATTACTATTACTACTACTACTATTACTACTACTACTATTACAATTACTACTATTACTATTACTACCATTACTACTACTACTACGATAACGACTACTACTACTACTACTACTACAGTTACAAGCACTTCTCCAACCAACCACTATTACTACTTCCAAACACCATCAAAATATGACCTCACCGGAGGTATTGATAATGATAATGATAATAATGATAATAATGATAGCAATAATAATACTAATAATGATAATAATGATAATAACAATAATATTAACAACAGCAATAATAACAATAATAATAACAACAATAATAATGATGATAGTGACGAAAATATTAATAATGACAATATCAATAATAATGACGATAATGATAACACTAATAACAGCTAGAAAAGAATAATCACAAAGGTAATGATGAAAAGAATACCATAACAAAAATAATTATAGTTATGATAATGATGATAATAATGATAATAATTATAATAATATTGATAATGATGATAATCATCATCATCATCATATATGTTGATGACAATGATAATAATAACGATAACAATAATGTGATAATAATAATGATAATAATAATAATAATAATAATAATAATAATAATAATAATAATAATAATAATAATAATAATAATGATAATAATAATAATAATAATAATAATAATAATGATAATAATAATAATAATGATAATAATAATAATAATAATAATAATAATAATAATAATAATGATAATAATAACAATAATGATAATGAAGATGATAATAAGAATATTGTTAATAATAATGATATAAATAATGAAGAAAGCAATAATGATATAAATAATGAAGAAAGCAATAATGATAATTATAATGATAATATTAATAATAGTAATGATAACGATAATACTAGTAGTATCAGTAGTAATAATGATAATAATAATAATGATAATAATGATAATAATAATAGTAATAATAATGATAATAATAATGATAACAGTAATAGTATTAATGATGATAATGATAATAATGTTAATGACAGTAATTATATCACAGCCATATCTTCAAATATCTACTATCTTTATCATTACAAAAATCATGATGATAATTACGATTACCAACTGAAGACAATAACGATTAAAATGAAGACATAAATAAAGATAAAAACAAACCAAGAAGAAAAATATTTAAAAAAACAAGAAGAAAGAAAAAGAAAGAGAAATGACAATAAAATAGGAACAATAAACCAACCACTTTTTTCTTCACTTCATCATCTCGCTCTTTGTGGAAATGAGCGAACCAGAGTGAGCCTGCAAGATCATCTCCATTTTCATATTGAAAGCAAGATCCGAAGAGGTGTGTTGGTGACAGGTCGTGAAGAGGCCTTGAGATAATTTTGTTATTATTATTATTTTATCTATTTATTCATTTATTTATTTATTATCATTATCTTTATTTATTTATTTATTTAATTATTTATTATTATTATCTTTATTTAATTATTTATTATTATTATCTTTATTTATTTATTATTATTATCTTTATTTATTTATTTACTTATTTATTTATTATTATTATCTTTAATTATTTATTTATTTATTTATTATTATTATCTTTATTTACTTTTTATTATTATCATTATTATTATTATTTTTTTTTGGTTGTCTTGTTGCTGGGTGTTCGGATATGGAGATTTTTGTTTTTGATGGTATGTGTGAACAGTCTGTTAATGGTGGTATTGTTTGTTTGTATTTCTGTCTCTCCCTATTTCTCTCTCTCTCTCTCTCTCTTTATTTCTCTCTCCCCCCCTCTCTCTTCCTCATTGCTCTCTCTCTTTCTCTTTATCTCTCTCTCTCTCTCTCTCTCTCTCTCTCTCTCTCTCTCTCTCTCTCTCTCTCTCACTCTCACTCTCTCAATCTCTCTCTCTCTCTCTCTCTCTCTCTCTCTCTCTCTCTCTCTCTCTCTCTCTCTGCTACTCAATATCTTCACTTGCTTGAATCTTTGTTCCATTAGTACCAATAATATGATGGTACTAATACGTATCAAGCCCACACACTCTCAGTTGCCATAAGCATCATAGCTTCACATAATTAAGACTGATAAAGTTAATATACATTGCTCACAATTATTAAATCTATATTTATCGAATGTTGCTATAGATTAACCCACATTTCTCTATTACTGACATCCACCTTTAGCGTTAAATCAATACCTCGAAGGACTTTATTTCAAAGAATCAAACGTAAATATGATCGTATATTATTTTTATTCATGTATTCAGGATTCGATTTAGTAGGATCCGCTCCCTTTTTTCATTCCCGAGTTACTGACGCTCCTGCAAGTCCGTTGACCTCGCTCGCCCTCAGGTCACGGGGAATGTTGCATCCTGCGCCCCGTGGAGTCGTAGGATAGGTCATAACGAGCCCACTTGTAATCCACGTAATGGCGCTTCCTCTCTGACCTCTGCTAACAGGTTTGCCCTTGTGGTGGCCGGGGGGAGCGAGGGGGGGGGGAGGAGAGAAGCGGAGGAGAGGAGGGGAATAGATGGAAGGAAAGGAGAGGAAATAGCGGTAGGGATAATTGGAAGTGGGGGAGAGAGGGGTGAAGGGAAGAGAGGAGAATAGAAGATGGAAGGAAATGAGAGGGAATAGCGGTGGGGATAATTGGAAGTGGGGGAGAGGGGGTGTGAAGGGAGGAGAGGGGAGGGGAGAATAGAAGATGGAAGGAAAGGAGAGAGGGAAATAGGGGTGGGATAACTGGAGAGTGGGGGAAGAGGAGGAGGTGGGGGGTGAGGGGGAGGAGGTGAGGAGGGAGAATAGAAGATGGAGAGGAAAGAGAGAGGAAATAGGGGTAGGGATAATTTGGAAGTGGGGGAGAGAGGGGTGAAGGGAGGAGAGAGGAGGAGAATAGAAGATGGAAGGAAAAGGAGAGGGAAATAGGGGGTGGGGATGGCACTGGAAGTGGGGAAGAGGAGGGAGGGGGTGAGGGGTAGGAGAGAGGAGGGAGAATAAGAATGATGGAAGAAGATAGGAGAGGAAATAGGGGTGAGGATAATTGGAAATGGGGAAGAAGGGGAGGAGAGAAGCGGAGGAGACGAGGAGAATAGAAGATGCAAAGAAAGGAGATGAAATAGGGGTGGGAATAATTGAGGGAAGGAAGGTAGAAGGGGTGAGGGGAGAAAAGAAGCGGAGGGATAGAAGATGGAAGAAAAGGAGAGGAAATAAGAGTGAGAATAATTGAAAGTGGGGAAGAGAGGGGGGGAGGGGGAGCGAGGGAAAGAAAATACGTGGAAGAAGACAGGAATAATAGAGGCAAGGCCAAGGGGAGAGCTATAAACACAGCGAGATTGCTGTCTCAGCGAAAAGCATTGGCTCTCCTTATTCAATTCCACGTCTTGACCGCAGTTTCCTTGTGATCATCTTGGCAAATTTAATCTTATTTCGTTGATTTCTTACCTTTTCTTGCTCTCTTCGTTTCTTATGGGATTTATTCTTAATATTCTTTCATAATAGCGCTGTGACAGATGCTGCAAAATCATTACTGTAATTATAATAGGAGTATTTACTTCACTGCTGTGTTAAAGGTGTCATACTACTAGCATGGCGCCTAACAATTGTTATTGATCTACTTCAGTTCATGTCCTTAATACTATTACTACTAGCACTACCACCACCGTTATTACTATTACTACTACTGCAACGACTACTACTGCTACTATTACTACCACCACTACTGCTACTACTCTTACTACTACCGCCACCATTACTATTACTACTACTACTACTACTACAGCGACAACCAATGCTACCATTACAACTACTACTACGACAACGACTACGACTACTACTACTACTATTACTACTACTACTACTTCTACATTTACAAGCACCTCTCCAACCAACCACTATTACTACCACTACTTCCAAACACAATCAATACTACTACTACTACAACTACTACTACAACTGCTACCACCACCACTACTACTACTACTACTACCACCACTACTACTACTTCTACAACTATTACTACTACTACTACCATATCTACAACTCCATCACCTCCATCACACACTTGCAATACACGACCTACAACGCCAGCGAAGCCCACCTGAACGACGAAGCCGGAGAACCCGTTGCTCCTCTAGGACAACGTCGCGAAAGAGCCCTTGTGGCAACGAGCCAGCGCCGTCTCACTCAATCTGGCGGGGTCGGATTCATGACAAGGACGGGACGCTTTGATGAGAAATTTTGGCCGTCCTGGAAAATGCTGAAAAGGGGAAGGTGAGACTACGGGGATAAGAGGAAGGGAGGAAGAGGAGGAGAGGGAAGAAAGGAAGGAAGGAAGGGGTGAAGGGGAGGGAAGGGAGGAAGAGGAGGAGAGGGAATGAATGAAGGAAGGAAGGAAGGATAAGGGGAGGGAAGGGAGGAAGAGGAGGAGGAGAGGAAGGAGAGGGAAGGGGGTGAAGGAAGAGGTGAAGGGAGGGAAGAGGAGGAAGAGGAAGGAGAGGGAAGGAAGGAAGGAGAGGGGTGGAAGGGAGAGGGAGGGGGGAAGAGAGGAGGAGAGGGGAGGGAAGGAAGGAAGGGGTGAAGGGAAGGGAAGGGAGGAAGAGGAGGAGAGGGAAGGAAGAGGGGAAAGGAAGGAAGGGGTGAAGGGGTGGGAAGGAAGGAAAGAAGGGGTGAAGGAGAGGGAAGGGGAGGGAAGGAGGGGGTTAAAGGGAGAGAAGGAAGGAATGGGTGAAGGGGAGGGAAGGAGAGAGAAGGAGGTGGTTTAAAGGGAGAGAAGGAGAGGTGAAGGGGAGGGGAAGGAGGAGAGAGAGAAGGAGAGAGGAGGGAGAGAGAGGAAGGAAGGTGAAGGGGAGAGGAAAGAGAAAGAGAAGGAAAGTATGAAGGAGAGAGGAAAGGAGTGGATGGAGAGGATAGGTGAGGGAAGGAAGGTGTGGAAGGTAGAGGAAAGGAGAAGGAAGGAGGGGAGATGAGAAGAAAGGAGAGAGGAAGAAAGTGTGAAGAGGAGAGGAAAAGAGAGAGGACTGGGGTGAAGAGGAGAAGAGGAGACGGAAGGAAGGTGTGAAAAGGAGGAAAGGAGAAAAAGAGGACGAGGTGAAGAGGAGAGAAACAGGGGAAGGAGGGAGGGAAGATTAGGGAAGAAAGGAGAGGAAATGAGAGGGTGAAAGGGAGAGGAGAGGAGGAGAGAAAAGGAGGATTAGAGAAAGAGAAGAAGGAGAATGAAAAAGGGGTGTAAGGGAATGGAAGATAGAGGGTGAAAACGATAAAGTGAAGGGGAAGCAAGAGAAAGGATAAATGAAGGAGAAACGGGCGAAGCAAGTGAGACGAGGAAGAAGAAGAGTAAAAGATACGGAAGATGGGGGAAAGAACGGAAAAAAGGGAGATGGAGAGAGAGAGAGAGAGAGAGAGAGAGAGAGAGAGAGAGAGAGAGAGAGAGAGAGAGAGAGAGAGAGAGAGAGAGAGAGAGAGAGAGAGAGACAGAGAAGAGAGAAGAAAGAAAGAAGAAAGAAGAAGAAGAGAAGAGAAGAGAGAAGAGAAAAGAAGAAAGAGAAGAAAAGAGGAAGAAGCAAGACCAGGAAACAGAAATCAACGAAAATATAAAACACACACACACACACACACACAAAAAAAAAAAACAACAACAACAAAAAACCTTAAGCAAAAATCAAATATATTTTCTCAAACCAATATTCCAGAATCACCTTTTTTTTCATTTCTCCGTTTTTTTCGGCCGTTCATAAACATATGAACTTTGAACGTAAGTTGAGAAAGAAGATTTACAAGTAGTGGTTGGCTGTTATCTTAATTGCAGTTGTGGTCACTCGCCTTCCTTATCAATGCGAACAACATGTGACAAGATGATATATTTGACTCCAAAGCTGTTCTTGCACGTTGGCTTTTTTTTTTATCTTATATCTTAAAATATCTCACACACATACGTATATTCACGTACGCACGCGAGCACACAAGAACATACATACTCGCACAGATACGCACACACACACACACACACACACACACACACACACACACACACACACACACACACACACACACACACATATATATATATATATATATATATATATATATATATATATATATATATAAAATACTCCCTTTTCCTCCCTCCCCCTCCTCTCCCTTCCCCTTCCCCTCTCCTCTCTCTCTCCTCCTCATATTTTCCCTTCCCCTCCCCCCCCTTTCCTCCCTCCCCCCCTCTCCCCCTCCCCCCCCCTCCCCCTTTCCCCCTTTTCCCCACTCCCCCTCCCTTCCTCCCCTTCCCCTCCCTCCCCCTCCCTCCCCCCCACCCCTGCTCCCCCCCCCCTTCCCCTTCCCCTCCCTCCTCCCCCCCCCTTCTCCCCCACCCCACCTCCCTCCTCCCTCCACAACCCGACACCATAGCCGAAGCAGCGCCATAGACAAGCCTCTGTTATCTCCAGCCCACATGTCCCTCTCCCCAAAAGCCGACGGGGAAGAAATCCTTTGGTATTTAAGTCCACCGAAGAATTTGCATATTGGCATCGACTTCGACTCACGGGAGAAGGTGGCGGTGGTGGCGGTGGTGGCGGTGGTGGTGGTGACGGTGGTGACGGTGGTGGCGGTGGTGGTGGTGACGGTGGTGGTGGATGCTGGATGATGAGGGCAGATGTGGTGACGGTGTGGTGATGATAATGATAGTAATGACAATGATAGTAATAATGATAATGTTAATAATAATAATAATAATAATAATAATAGTAATAATAATGATAATGATAATTATAATATTAATAATGATGATGATAATAACAATAACAATAATAATAATGGTAATAATAATAGCAATGATAATAATGATAATGATAATAATAATAATAATAATAGTAATAATAATGATAATAATAATAACAATAGTGATAATAATCATGATATTAATGATGAAAATAATAATGATAACAATGGTAATGATAGTAATGATAACAATAATAACAATAACACCAACGATTAAAAATAACAAAATAAAAAAAAACAAACGGAAACACTAACCACATTAACAAAAATTACAAGAGAGGGAGATAGAGACAGAGAGAGAGAGAGACAGACAGACAGACAGACAGAGAGAGACAGACAGAGAGAGAGACAGACGGACAGACAGAGAAAAGAAAACAGAAAACAGACAGAGACAACAACAACAGACAGACAGAGACAGAGACAGAAGAAAACAGAGAAGACAGACAGACACACACACACACACACACACACACACACACACACACACACACACACACACACACACACACACACACAAAAACAGAAGAGACAAGACGACAGACAGACAACAACACACACACACACAACAAACAAACACACAAACAACACACACACACAACCACACACACCCACACACACACACACACACACACAGGAAGACAGAGACCCCACACACAAACACACACACACCACACACACACACACACCACCACCACAACCACACACCAACCACAAACAAACAGAGACAGAGACAGAAGACAGACAGAAAAAAAAAAACAAAAAACACAAAACACACACACACACACACACACACACACACACACACACACACACACAGACAAACAGACACAGAATCTACCAGCCAACCCCGATCTCGGAAACCCGGCGATCCCAAGGTCATCGCAAAGGCCAAAAGGCGATCGTTGCCCAAGATAATCAGGCGTGGAGGTCACTCGCTCCAGGATAGAGAACCTCAGGGAAGTGGGCTTTCGACGCCCCTCCACTGGCCTTGCTTGCTTGCTTGGTTTGTTTTGTTTTGTTTGGTTTGGTTTGTTTTTGTTTGGTTTGGGTTTGTTTTGGTTTGATTGTTTGGTTTGGTTTGGTTTGGTTTGGTTTGTTTTGATTGTTTGGTTTGGTTTGTTTGCGTTGTTGTTTGTTTTTTTTGTTGCTTTTTTTGTTTTGATTGTTTTTTTGTTTGTTTTTTTTTTCTGGTTGTTTTTTTTTTTGTTTGTTTTTTGTTGATTGTTTATTTGTTTTGTTTGTTTGATTATTTTGGTTGCAGAGTTTTGCTTGTTTGGTTTGTTTTGTTTTGCTTGTTTTGTTTGATTGTTTATTTTTGGTTGTTTTTTTGGTTTGTTTTGCTTGCTTGATTGTTTATTTGTTTTGTTTGCTTGTTTGTTTTGTTTGCTTGTTTATTTTGGTTGCTTTGTTTTGCTTGCTTGATTCTTTCTTTGTTTTGTTTTGTTTGCTTGTTCTGTGGCTTTCTGTTTTTTCTAGTCTTGTTTGTTTGTTTACTTGTTTGTTTATTGGCTTTGGTTTCGTTTTTGTGGTCTTGCTTGTTTGTTTGTTTAGTTCTGTGGTGTTACATGTTTTGTTTTTGCTTGCTTCATCCGTTGTTATCCTTGTTTATCTTTTTGTTTGTTTTTGTAGTCTTCTTCGTTTCTTTGTTTTGATCGTTTGCTTCCTCAGTTTGTGGTCTTGTTTGTTTGGTTGGGAGGTTGTTTATTTGTTTTGTTTGTTAGTTGGTTATTGCCTTCGATATTCCATTTGTGGTCTTGTTTAATTGTTTATTTATCTATTCATTTATTCATTTAAAGAGAGAGAAAGAGAGGGAGAGAGAGAGAGAGAATGAGAGAGAGAGAGAGAGAGAGAGAGAGAGAGAGAGAGAGAGAGAGAAAGAAGAAGAAGAAAAAAGAGGAAAAGAGAAAAAAAAGAGGGAAGGGAAGGGGAAAAAAAAGGCAAACACAAACAGCAAAAATAGAAGAAAAGGAAGAAAAAACTAATTCAGAAAAATCGAGAAAGAAAGAAACAAAAAAGAAGAAAACAAACAAAAAACAACAACAAGAAAACAAAAGTGAAACCAGAAAAAAAACGAAAATGCAAAAAAGAGAGAAATAAACAAGAAATAAGAAAAAAACAAAGAAAAAACGTAACCCCGTAAAAACGTAAAATACTTTTACGTTTTTACGTAAAAACGTAACAAAAAAATAAATAAATAAAGAAGGAAGAATAAAAAAAAACAGACTAAAAAAAAAAAAGAAAAAAAAAAAAAAGGTGAGCCCCTCTCACGCAACCGGGCAACTCCTGATAAGTTTCTGGGCAAATAATTAATGTCATTTACCTCGACTTTGTCTCAAGAAAAACGTATTTAATTTACCTCATTGTTTTTCCAGTTTGAGATTTTGGCCCCGACTTCGCCAGCGAGTGTGGGAAAGCAAATGCCAGAGTATGGGGTGAGAGAGAGGGTGGGGAGGAGGGGAGAGGGAGGAAGGGTGGGAGAGGGAAGGGCAGAGGGGAGAGGGAGGAAGGGTGGGAGAGGGAAGGGTATAAGAGAGGGGGAAGGAGAGGAGAGAGGGAAGAGGAGACAGGGAGAGAGAAAAGGGTGGGAGAGAGGAAGGGAGGAAGGTGGGAGGGAGAAGGAAGAGGGAGAGGATGGGGGGTGGGGGAGAGGGTGGGGAGAGGGGAAGGGAGGGAGAAGGGAGGAAGGGTGGGGAGAGGGAAGATGAAAGAGGGAGAGGGAGGAAAGCAAATGCCAAGGGTATGGGATAAGGAAGGTGGGGAGAAGGGTAGAGGGGAGAGGCAGGAAGGGTGGGAGAGAGGAAGGGAGAGGGGGAGAGAGAGAGGGTGGGAGATGAGAGAAGGAGAAAGGGTGGGGAAGAAGAGGGTAGGAAGGAAGGGTGGGAGAAGGGAGGGTAAGAAGGGAAAAGGGTAGAGGAGGAAGAGGAGGTGGGAAAAGGGTAGAGGGAGGGAGAGGGAGGAAAAGCAAATACCAGGGTATGGGGGTGGGAAGAGGGAAGGAGTGGGGAGGAAGGGGAGGGAGAAAGGAAGGTGGAGAGAAAGGAAAATGAAGGAGAGGAAGGAGGGGAAAAGGGAGGAAGGGATCAGGGGGAAGAGGGTGAGGAGAGGGGAGAGAGGAGGGAGCAAATGCTGGGGTATGGGGGGTGAGAGGAGAGGGTGGGAGAAGGGAGAGGGAGAGAGAGGAGAAGGTAGGGGTGGGGAGGAGAGGGAGGAAGGGTGGGAGGAAGGGGTAGGGAAGGTGAGAGGGAGAGAGGGAGGGTGAGGAGGGGAGGAGAGGCGAGAGAGGTGGGGGAGAGAGGGAGGAGGAGAGGGAGAGGGGGGAGAGGAGAGGGAGGGAGAGGGAGGAAGAGAGGGGAGAGGGTAGGAAAGGGTAGAGGGGGAGAGAGGGAGGGAAAGCAAATGCCAGAGTGAGGGGGTGAGAGAGGGTGCGGAGAAGGGGGAGAGGGAGGAGAGGGAGGGGTGTGGAGAGAGGGAGAGGGAGGAAGGGTGGGAGAGGGAGAGGGAGGGAGAGAGGGGAGGGAGAGAGGGAGAGGAAGGAAAGAGATGGGGGAGAGAGGGAGGGGAGGGGGAGAGGGATGGAATGGAGAGGGTAGGGGTGGGGGAGAGGGACACAGGGGGAGGGAGAGAGGGGGAGAGAATGGTAGAGGGAGGAAAGGACTGGAGTGGAGAGAAAGAGAGGGTGAGGGAGGAAGGGTGGGAGGTGGGAAGGGTATAGGGAAGGGTAGGAGAGGGAGAGGGAGAGGGAGAGGAAGAGTAGAGGGAGGGAGAGGGGGTGAGGGAGGAGGCGTGGGAGAGGAAAGGGTAGAGTGGGGAGGGAGAAGGAGGGGGAGGGAAGGGTGGGAGAGGGATTATAAATTTTATCATAACTATTGCCTTTATTATCAAAGTTATGATTATTATCACCATTAACATCATTATTGTTATTTTGTTGTCTTTCCTATTTATTACAGTTCTTCATATCTGTTATTGTTATTATCATTATCATTTCTATTGCTATTATCATCGTTATCATTATCACTATCTTTGTTGCTATCATTGCTATTTTCATCATTATCATGATCATCGTCATGAATATCACAGTCATTATTATTACCATTATCATCATCATCATCACTATCATTATCATTGCATAATCATGTTCTTTTTTATCTTAATTATCTCCCGATTATCTATTCCGTTTTCATTACTCGTCTCTCTCTCCTCTCTCCTTCCCTTCTTCCCAAAGCCATTCTCTCCTCTTATGCCTCTCTATCCCTTTCTTATCTCATATCCTTCTTCCCATCATCTGTTTTCTTCCCCTCCCCACGCGTCCCCATCACCCTTCTCCTCCCCAACTTCTCCACTTTCATGTATCCCTCCCTCTCTCCCTTCCTTGTTCTCACCCTCCCTCCCTCTCACGCTTCCTTCTTCTCACCCTCCCTCCCTCTCACCCTTAATATTTCTCACTCTCCCTCCCTCCCACCCTTCCTTTTTAATCTTCCCTCCCTCTCGCCCTTGCCATTCTTCTCACCACCCTCCCTCCCTCTCCCACCATCACTCCCTCTTGCCCTCCCTTCTCATCCTCCCTCTCTCTAATCCCCTTCCTACTCATCCTCCCTCCCTCTCGCCGCATCCTTCTTCAACCCTCCCTCCCTCTCGCCCCTGCTTCTTCTCCCACTCTCCCTCCCTCTCTCACTCCCTCTCTCTCCTCTTTCTAATCCACCTCCTCCTTCCCTCCCTCCCTCCCTCCTTTTCACATACTTAACTTTCCTTCCTCCTATTCACTCCCCTCCCTTTCACGTCCTTCCCTCTCGCATCCCCCACCCCTTCTCCCTCCCTGCCACGCCCTTCCCTTTGCGCATTCCCCTCCCTGCAAGCACCCTTCTCCCCATCCCTACTCCCTCTGCTTCCCTCCCTCTAAAAAAAAGGCATCCTTCCTTACCCCCTCCCTCCCTCCCCTCCCTGAAATCCCGATTCTCCCCCAATCCCTCCCCATCCCCTTCTCCATTCCTAATAAATAAGTGAATGAAAAAATTGATAGATAAGAAATAAAAGGAAAAGAAGGAATAATGATATATAATACAATCCCATTTCCTCCCCCCTCCCCCTACCCCCGTCACCACACTATGAGCGGGGGTCTCATCACAGAAATGAACATTCCAACACTCCCTCTCCTTTTCTTAGACAGCCCTTTGCATCTCTTATCCCCCTCTCCAGCTCCCCTAACGCCCACTTCATTCTCTCTCCCTCCCCAACATCTCCACCTCCATCCCCCCACCGCTTTTACAACTTCTCTAAGCTCACTTCCCCTAATCTCACTAAAAACCCATTCTTCTTCCCCCCCTTCCCCCCCCCCGTCCCCTACGTCCCCTCCTCCCTTTCCCTTCCTCCCCTCCCTCCGCTATCCCTCTCCCCCCCCTCCTCTTTAACATCCGCGCTTCCCCTCCTTTTCCTCTCTTCCCCTTCCTCCCTCACTCCCCTTTCCCTCCCTCTTCCCTCTTTCCCCCTAAACAACCCCCCCCCTCCCTCCCTCCTCCCCTATCCTTCTCACCCAAACACCCCCACCTCCCCCTCCCTCGTTCCCCACCCCTTTCCCTTCCCTCCCTCCCCCTTTTCCTTCCCCCTCCCCCTCCACCCTCCCTCCCCCATCCCCCTTCCCATCCCTCTCCTCCCTTTCCCCTCCCTCATCCTTAACATCCCTCCCTCCCTTTCCTCCTTCCTCTCCCTCCCCCCACCCCACCCCTTTCGCCCCACTGCGAGAGAGAGAGAGAGAGAGAGAGAGAGAGAGAGAGAGAGAGAGAGAGAGAGAGAGAGAGAGAGAGAGAAGGGGAGAGAGAGAGAGAGAGAGAGAGAGAGCAGAGAGCGAGCGAGGAAGCAGAAGAGAGAGAGAGACGAGACAAACAGAGAAAGAAAGCAGAGCGAGCGAGCGTTTAAGAGCTGACGAGAGAGAGAGAGAGAGATGGAGGGGGGGGAGGGGGCGGAGGGGGTGTCCGATCACGCAAATAAATATTCCCAGGAAACAATAGCGAGATCCATCAGGGAGATACGATCGTGGTGGCCCCGACACGTCCGCGCTGTCCAACCCTTCTTCTCCTTCGTCTCCCCTTCGTCTTTTTCTTCTCCTTCGTCTTTTTTTTCGTCTTCTTCGTCCGTGTTTTCTTCTTCTTCTTCTTCGTCTCTCCTTCGTCTTTTTTTTTTCGTTTCCTTCGTCCGTTTTTTTTTCTTCTTCTTCTTCAGTCTCTCTCTGTCAAAGTTGGTTTCTCGCCCGTTTTTCGTCTTCGCCTCCTTCGTCTTTTTTTTCGTTTCCTTCGTCCGTTTTTTCTTCTTCTTCTTCTTCGTCTCTCCTTCGTCTTTTTTTTCGTTTCCTTCGTCCGTTTTTTCTTCTTCTTCTTCTTCGTCTCCCCTTCGTCTTTTTTTTCGTTTCCTTCGTCCGTTTTTTCTTCTTCTTCTTCTTCGTCTCCCCTTCGTCTTTTTCTTCTCCTTCTTCTTCGTCTCCCCTTCGTCTTTTTCTTCTCCATCTTCTTCTTCGTCTCCCCCTCGTCTTTTTCTTCTTCTTCATCTCCCCTTAGTCTTTTTCTTCTCCTTCTTCTTCGTCTCCCCTTCGTCTTTTTCTTCTCCTCCTTCTTCGTCTCCCCTTTGTCTTTTCCTTCTTCTTCTTCTTCTTCGTCTCCCCTTCGTCTTTTTCTTCTCCTTCTTCGTTTCCTTCGTCCGTTTTTTCTTCTTCGTCTCCCCTTCGTCTTTTTCTTCTTCTTCTTCTTCTTCTTCTCTCCTTCGTCCGTTTCTTCTCCTTCGTCTTCTTCTTCTTCTTCGTCTCTCCTTCGTCCGTTTCCTCTTATTCTTCGTCTTTTTTACTTCGTCTTTTTCTTCTCCTTCTTCGTCTTCGTCTTTTTTCTTCTTCGCCTCCCCTTCGTCTTTTTCTTCTCCTTCTTCTTCGTCTCCCCTTCGCCTTTTTCTTCTTCTTCTTCGTCTCCCCTTCGTCTTTTTCTTCTCCTTCTCCGTCTCTTTCTTCTCCTTCTTCATCTCCCCTTCGTCTTTTTCTTCTCCTTCTTCGTCTTTTTCTTCTCCTTCTTCGTTTCCTTCGTTCGTTTTTTCTTCTTCTTCGTCCCCCCTTCGCCCGTTCCTTCTCCTTCTTCTTCTTCGTCTCCTTCATCTTTTCCTCCCCTTCGTCCGTTTCTTCTTCTTCTCCTTCGCTTTTTTTCTTTTTCTCTTTCATCTGTTTCTTTTTTCTTCTTCTCCTCCTTTTTCCTCCGATTCTCTTTGTTCTTCTCTTTCGTCTGTTTCTGTTTCTTCTTCTCCTTCGTCTTTTTTATTTTTTAATTCTCTTTCTTCTTATTCGTCTCCTTCTTCTGATTCTCTTCGTTCTTCTCTTTCGTCCGTTTCTGTTTCTTCTTCTTCTTTCTTTCTCTTTCTTTTCTTCCTTCTCCATCTTCACTTCTGTCTGTTTTAATTTTTCTTCTTCTCCTTCGTTTCTTTCTTCTCCCCCACCTTCTTCTCTTTCTTCTTCTCCTCCTCCTCCTCCTTCTTCTTCTTTTTCTTCTTCTTCTTCTCCTCCTCCTCCTTCTTCTTTTTCTTCTTCTTCTCCTCCTCCTCTTCCTTCTTCTTCTCCTTCTTCTTTTCCTCCTCCTCTTTCTTCTTCTTCTTTTCCTTCTTATTCTTATTCTCCTCCTCCTCCTCCTTCTTCTTTTAATCTTCCTCCTCCTTCTTTTTGTTATTGTTATT
>NC_091581.1:8365172-8372672 GCF_042767895.1 Penaeus vannamei
CCTTCCCCTTAACCCTCGCCCTCCCCTTCTTCCCTCTTTCACCTTCCTTCTCTCCACCTCCGCCCCTTAACCCTCCCCTCCTCCTTCCTCCCTCCTTCCCCCTTCCTCCTCTCTCCACCTGCCCCTTAACCCTCCTTCCCTCCCCCTTCCTTCCACCCTCCTTCCCCCCTACCCTTCCTCTCACCTTCCCCCCTACCTCCTCTCCACCTTCCCAACGCTCCTTCCCTCCCTCTCCTTCCCCCCTACCTCCCTCTCCACCCTTCCCTACCCCCCCCACACACCCTCCCCCTTACCCCTCCTCGTCCCCCCCCTATCCCTCTCTCTCCTTTAAAACTCAAGGTTTTCAACAAACAGAATATCCAGTCCTCACATTTTGAAGTCCTGCCAAGCGTAACGGTAAGTATTAGAGAGAAGGAATAAGAGGGAGACAGGAGAGAGAGAGAGAGAGAGAGAGTGAGAGAGAGAGAGAGAGAGAGAGAGAGAGAGAGAGAGAGAGAGAGAGAGAGAGAGAGAGAGAGAGAGAGGGATGAGAGAGAGAGAGAGGGAGGGAATGAAAGGGAAAGAGAGAGAGAGCGAGCAAACGAAGAGAAAAAAGAAAAAGAAAGACACAAAAAAAGAAAAATAGAGACAAAAAAAAAAGAAGAGAAAGACAGAAAAAAAAAAATCCCCCCAAAAACAATACAAAAAACAAAACAACCTAGACGAGACACAGACCAGACAAGAAAATACGAAAAATTAGCACAGATCTCGAGCCAAGAAGTGTCAGGGATCAGCAGCAAGCCAGCAGCCTCCGCGGAAGGGTTAGCAGAGAGCAGTGAGAATCTGGATGCCTCGCGGGGCCAAGAAAGAGCCAAGCCACGAGGTGCGAGGGTCACCTGGAGATGCTAGAAGATACTTTAGCTTCTTTTGAGAACTGTTTTAAGGAGGCTGGTCGCAGGGATTTGAGATAATGGCTAAGGATTTGTTATTGTTGTTTGTTATCTGTTATCTATTTTTATCAAATGGGTATTGGTGGTAACGGTGATTTTTTTGTTGCTATTGTTATTTATTTCATGATTCTCTGTAGTTGTATGTCTATCTTTATCTGTCTGTTTGTCTGTCTGTCTGTCTGTCTGTCTGTCTGTCTGTCTGTCTGTCTGTCTGTCTGTCTGTCTGTCTGTCTGTCTGTCTCTCTCTCTCTCTCTCTCTCCTTCCTGTTCCCCCAGTCTCTTCCCTCCGTCCTCTTCCTCCTCTCCTCTATCTCTATCTCCAAATCTTTATCCCTTTTTCCTCCTCTTCCTCTACCATTCTATCCCTTTCCGTCAAATTTTCCTGCTTTACCTCCTCCTTTCCCTCTTTGTTATTCCCGATCTCCCTATCTACATCCCTCTTATCCCTATCCTTAAGCTCCTTCCCCTCCCTCCTCTCCCTCCTCCCCCATTATCCCCCTTTTATTCTTATTCCTCACTCTTATTCTCCCCCTTTCCCCTTATCTCAACCTCCTCTTTCTTTCCCCCATCTCTTCCTCCTTCTCCTTCATCCACTGATTTCCCATCTCTCTATCTTCCCCTATATCTCCCCCTCCTTCCCCTTCCCCCAACTTCTTTCCTCACCCCCCCCCATCTGCCTCTCTCTCTCCTTTTCCTTCTCCCATCTCATCTTCCATATCCCCCCTCCTCCCCCTCCTCCTCCACCCTCAACTCCCCCCATCTCCCCCCACCCCCCCACCTCTCTCTCTCCTTTTCCTTCTCCCTCTCATCTTCCATATCCCCCCTCCTCCCCCTCCTCCTCCACCCTCAACTCTCCCCCATCTCCCCCCACCCCCCCACCCTCCTAACCCCAATCTGATCCTCACAATGGCGCCCGAATTAACATAAAATAAGAGTCGATCAGCCTGTACCACAAACCGCCATTTTTTCTTCTTCTTTTTCTTGCCAGGCTCGGTCTTTTAAAGATTCGGAACCTCGATCAAGAGGAGGTGAACCTGCTTCGAAGAGAATTTGAATCCGTTTGGTGTTGGGTCAGTGATTCTTTTTTTTTTTCGTATATTTTATTCATTTATCTATTTTTTTGTTTCGTTTATTGCGTGTTCGATTCGTATGGTCTGGGGTGATTCAGAGAGAAATCGAAACCTGTGTTTAGTGTTGTTTCATTATGTGTTCGAACAGATGTTTTGTTTTCATTTTTTCTTTCTTTCTTTCTTTTTTGCGTCCGATTCCTGTGGTTTGAGATGGTTCAGGGTAATCATAATTCAATAGATTACTAAATGTTCGATTTTGTGGAGGCTCCATCTTGTATTCGGAATGAGTTCAAAAGTATTCGATCTTATAATTCGTGTTGTTCTATGTTTGATTCGATGGTTCGTAAAGAATTCGAAACCATGTTCCGAGATGATTGAGTGCGTGTGTGATTTTGGCTTTATAGAGCATTTAATCCTTCGTTCTCTGTTCGGTTTATGTGGAATTCAATGGTTTTCGGAGTATTTGGATATGCCTTCTGTGTTTCCTCATGTGTTAGCTGATAGTTAACAGTGTATTCTATATTTTCTTACGGATTTTGTCCTATTTCAAGTTATTTTTATGAAGAATTCGATGCGCAATTGTTTTCCGAATTCGATCATGTAGAAAGCAGTGATTCATAGAGTATTCGATCTCGAGTTCTGAATGGGTTCGAATAGAAGCAGGTTCAGATCCTGTTTCCTCCTTGTCTGTGAAGCTTCGGACCGTCAAATCAAAAGGAAGAAGAAGCCTTTTCAAAGAGAATGCGAACCTGTCTTTGGTGATGCTCCAATGAGTGCTCGAATCCTTTGGTCTCAGTTTATTGAGGATTCGATTCTATGTTCTTGAGATGATTCGATGCAAAGGTGAGTAGCGTTAGGGAATCTATAAGGAAATTTCCATAGAAATAGTGAGAGATTTATGAAGAGGTGATAGAGAGAGAGAGAGAGAAAGAGAGAATGAGAGGGAGATAGAGAGAGAATGAGAGAGAGAGAGAGAGAGAGAGAGAATGAGAGGGAGAGAGAGAGAGAATGAGAAGGAGAGAGAGAGAGAATGAGACGGAGATAGAGAGAGAATGAGAGGGAGAGAGAGAGAGAGAGAGAATGAGACGGAGATAGAGAGAGAATGAGAGGGAGAGAGAGAGAGAATGAGAGAGAGAGACAGAGAGAGAATGAGAGGGAGAGAGAGAATGAGAGAGAGAGAGAGAGAGAGAAAGAGAGAAAGGAAGGAGAGAGATATTGCAAGAGAAAGGTATACAGAAAGAGCGAGAAGCATAGAAAGAGTGAAAGAATTATATGCGATAGAGAGACAAACCAGGCGAGAGCCAGAGAGAGAAAGGAGAAATAAAGAGAAAGAGAGAGATAACAGACCTCAAAAGAAGCTTTAAGCACGATTTCATCAGCAAAACGAAACACGTGAAGCGCTGCAATTGCGGATTGCAAAAAGGGGGGGGGAGGGGGAACAGCAGGAATCTCTCTTCGCTCTGATAATTCTCTCGTTCCACAAAAGCGTATTTTAGACACATTTCTAATAAAAAAGAAAAAGAAAGAAAAATCCATGAATCAGTGTTCAATTGTGGTCTTTTTTTTTTTTTTTTTTTGTTACGGAATCACCGCCGAGAGAGAGAGAGAAAAAAAAAAAAAACACTGAATGGTCTCGTTAGGACGTCGGCTTTGAAAGGATGACGTCATCGATGAGTCAGCCAATCAGCGACCTCGAATTCCCAGGATTCGTCATGCCTCGGTATCTCAGGAGTATTTTCATTGTTAAAAAAAAAGAAAAAAAAAAAAACGAAAAAGAATAAAAAAATAAAATGTGGAAAAAAGTTGGGTCACGATGTGTATCGAGATGAGAGAACTGGTTTGCAAATTGTTGCGTTGTCTGTTGATTTACCGTCTTTTAAGAGCCATCTGCTAAGGTGGCGTGGGACTTTTTGCGAAGGTATTTTCGTGTCAGGGTTAAAGCCTCTTCTTTTAGGGTTTCTTTTAAGGTTTCTTTTCTTTAAATTCTTCTTTTCTTTAAATTCTTCTTTTCTTTAAATTCTTCTTTTCTTTAAATTCTTCTTTTCTTTAAATTCTTTTTTTCTTTAGATTCTTTTCTTTAAATTCTTCTTTTCTTTAAATTCTTCTTTTCTTTAAGTTCTTCTTTTCTTTAAATTCTTCTTTTCTTTAAATTCTTCTTTTCTTTAAATTCTTCTTTTCTTTAAATTCTTCTTTTCTTTAAATTCTTCTTTTCTTTAAATTCTCCTTTTCTTTAAATTCTCCTTTTCTTTAAATTCTTCTTTTCTTTAAATTCTTCTTTTCTTTAAATTCTTCTTTTCTTTAGATTCTTCTTTTCTTTAAATTCTTCTTTTCTTTAAATTCATCTTTTCTTTAAATTCTTCTTTTCTTTAAATTCTTCTTTTCTTTTAGGGTTTCTTTTCTTTAAATTCTTCTTTTCTTTAAATTCTTCTTTTCTTTAAATTCTTCTTTTCTTTAAATTCTTCTTTTCTTTAAATTCTTCTTTTCTTTAAATTCTTCTTTTCTTTAAATTCTTCTTTTCTTTAAATTCTTCTTTTCTTTAAATTCTTCTTTTCTTTAAATTCTTCTTTTCTTTTAAGGTTTCTTTTCTTTAAATTCTTCTTTTCTTTAAATTCTTCTTTTCTTTAAATTCTTCTTTTCTTTAAATTCTTCTTTTCTTTTAAGGTTTCTTTTCTTTAAATTCTTCTTTTCTTTAAATTCTTCTTTTCTTTAAATTCTTCTTTTCTTTAAATTCTTCTTTTCTTTAAATTCTTATTTTCTTTAAATTCTTCTTTTCTTTAAATTCTTCTTTTCTTTAAAATCTTCTTTTCTTTAAATTCTTCTTTTCTTTTAAGGTTTCTTTTCTTTAAATTCTTCTTTTCTTTAAATTCTTCTTTTCTTTAAATTCTTCTTTTCTTTAAATTCTTCTTTTCTTTAGATTCTTCTTTTCTTTAAATTCTTCTTTTCTTTAGATTCTTCTTTTCTTTAAATTCTTCTTTTCTTTAGATTCTTCTTTTCTTTAAATTCTTCTTTTCTTTAAATTCTTCTTTTCTTAAAATTCTTCTTTTCTTAAAATTCTTCTTTTCTTTAAATTCTTCTTTTCTTTAAATTCTTCTTTTCTTTAATTTCTTCTTTTCTTTAAATTCTTCTTTTCTTTAAATTCTTCTTTTCTTTAAATTCTTCTTTTCTTTAATTTCTTCTTTTCTTTAAATTCTTCTTTTCTTAAAATTCTTCTTTTCTTTAGATTCTTCTTTTCTTTAAATTCTTCTTTTCTTTAAATTCTTCTTTTCTTTAAATTCTTCTTTTCTTTAAATTCTTCTTTTCTTTAAATTCTTCTTTTCTTTAAATTCTTCTTTTCTTTAAATTCTTCTTTTCTTTAAATTCTTCTTTTCTTTAAATTCTTCTTTTCTTTAAATTCTTCTTTTCTTTAAATTCTTCTTTTCTTTAAATTCTTCTTTTCTTTAAATTCATCTTTTCTTTAAATTCTTCTTTTCTTTAAATTCATCTTTTCTTTAAATTCTTCTTTTTCTTTAATTTCTTCTTTTCTTTAAATTCTTCTTTTCTTTAAATTCTTCTTTTCTTTAAATTCTTCTTTTCTTTAAATTCTTCTTTTCTTTAAATTCTTCTTTTCTTTAAATTCTTCTTTTCTTTAAATTCTTCTTTTCTTTAAATTCTTCTTTTCTTTAAATTCTTCTTTTCTTTCAATTCTTCTTTTCTTTCAATTCTTCTTTTCTTTAAATTCTTCTTTTCTTTAAATTCTTCTTTTCTTTAAATTCTTCTTTTCTTTAAATTCTTCTTTTCTTTAAATTCTTCTTTTCTTTAAATTCTTCTTTTCTTTAAATTCTTCTTTTCTTTAAATTCTTCTTTTCTTTAAATTCTTCTTTTCTTTAAATTCTTCTTTTCTTTGAATTCTTCTTTTCTTTAAATTCTTCTTTTCTTTAAATTCTTCTTTTCTTTAAATTCTTCTTTTCTGTAAATTCTTCTTTTCTTTAAATTCTTCTTTTCTTTAAATTCATCTTTTCTTTAAATTCTTCTTTTCTTTATATTCTTCTTTTCTTTAAATTCTTCTTTTCTTTTAAGGTTTCTTTTCTTTAAATTCTTCTTTTCTTTAAATTCTTCTTTTCTTTTAAGGTTTCTTTTCTTTAAATTCTTCTTTTCTTTAAATTCTTCTTTTCTTTAAATTCTTCTTTTCTTTAAATTCTTCTTTTCTTTAAATTCTTCTTTTCTTTAAATTCTTCTTTTCTTTAAATTCTTCTTTTCTTTAAATTCTTCTTTTCTTTAAATTCTTCTTTTCTTTAAATTCTTCTTTTCTTTAAATTCTTCTTCTCGTGGTGGGGGTGGGGTTGGGTGGTGTTTGATATGGATGTAGATATGTAAGCATAGTTATGTGTACACGTATGTAAGGTTCATACACAAACACGTACAAACATACACACACGCACACACACACACACACACACACACATACACACACAGACACACACACACACAAACACGCACACACATATTCAAGCTCACGAACACACACACACACATACACACACACATTCATACACATATACACGCAAACAGACACACACGCACGCGTATACACTGACACACACCCGCACGCGTACACACTCACACACATACACGCACACACACACGCGCACACGGACATACATACACGCACACGTTCATTCTTCCTCTTCATCCTAGAATTTCACTTTCCTCCCAACATACACACATGAAGACCCCAACATCATCCTCTTCCCTTCCCTCCACATATTACCCCTTCCCCTCCCCCTCCCCCACCCCTTCCTCTCCCATCTCCCCTCCACCTCCTCTTCTTCCCCCCTCCGTCTCCAACTCCTCTCCTTCCCCCCTCCTTTCTCCCCCCACTCCAAATCCTCTCCTTCTCCCTTCCCCTCCTCCTTCCCTTCTCCCCTCCCCTCTTCCCTTCCCCACTTCCACCATCCCTTTCCCCCAAAACACAGCTCTCCCAACTCCCACACACGCAACTTCCCATTCCCCCTCTTTTCCCCACCAACTCCTTTCCTTCCCCACCCCATCTCCCCTCCCCCTCCCTCTCCATTTCTCCCTACTACCCTCCCCACCCCCTCTTTCCCATCTCCCCCACCTCCCCCCTACCCCTCCTCCCTCTCTCCTTCCCCTCTCCGCTACCCTCCCGATCTACCCCCTCTCCCCTTCCCACCTCATCTACCCCACCTCCCACCTTCCACCTCCCCACCCCCCCTTCCCCACCCCTTACCCCTCACCTGTCACCTCCCCACCCCTCTCCACTCCTACCCCATCTCCCGACCTCCCCATCCTCCACCTCCCCATCCCTTCACCTCCCATCTTCCACCCCTCCCCACGCCCCTCTCCCCACTCCCCCTCTCCCCACGTCCACCTCATCTACCCCCACCTCCCCATCTCCCCCACCCCTCCCCTGTCACCTCCCCACCCCTCTCCCTCTACCACCCCACCTCCCGACCTCATCTACCCCCAACCTCCCCATCTCCCCCAGCGTTCACACTCACTCA
>NC_091581.1:8382672-8385172 GCF_042767895.1 Penaeus vannamei
GATGGACGAATGGGTGGATGTGTGGATGGAGGAGTAGGTTGATGGGTGGGTGGGTTGATGGGTGGGTGGGTGGATGGATAGATAGGTGGATAGATGGATGGATGGACGAGTGTGTGGGTGGGTGGAGGTGGATGGATGTGTGGATGAAGGAGTAGGTTGATGGGTGGGTGGGTGGGTGGGTAGGTGGAGTGGGGTGGGTGGGTGGTTGGGTGTTATGGATGGATGGATGAATAGAGAGAGAGATAGATGGTTAGGAGGGTGGGTGGATGAATAGAAAGATAGATAAGCAGATAGATAGATAGATAAACAGACAGGCAGATGCATATATAGATAGATAAATAAACATATAGAGAGATAAAGAGAGAGAGAGAGAGATAAACAGAGAAACAGAGAGAAAGAGAGAGAGAGAGAGAGAGAGGGAGAGAGAACACGAAAGAGAGAGATAAAGAAAGAGAGAGAGAGAGAGATAAACAGAGAAGAGCGAGAGAGAGAGAACACGAAAGAGAGAGAGATAGGGGGGGGGGGGTAGGAAAAGGCTTTATCTCCTTCTGCTCTTCCCCCCTCTTCTCCTCCACCCACACCCTACCCCTCTCCCCAACCAATACCCCCTCCCACCCCTTCCTCCCCAACCCTCTTCGCTACCCCCCCCCCTCCCTCCCTCTCCGCCTCTGTTCAAGCATCCATCCCCCGTTTCCACTCTCTCCTACCCCCCCTCCCTCTCCTTTTCATTCCCCTTCTACCCCCACTCCCCCTCCCCCCTCCCCCAACCTCCCTCAGTTTCTGCGCTATCCCCTACTCTATCCCCCTCCTCCCTCACCCCCTCTTTTATATTCTCTTTCTACACACCCCTTCTATCGCTCTCCCTCTCTCTTTTTCACTCTTCCTCTATCCCCTCTCCTGCTCTTCTTCCCTACTACACCCCTTCCTTCACCTTCCTTCCACTTCCCTTTCCCTTCATTCCCTCCCTTTCCACCTTCCCTCCCTCCTTTTCATCCTCCTTCTACACTCCTCTCCCCTCCCCCTACCCACCTTCTATTCCCCCTCTTCCCCCCTCCCTCCCCACTTTTCACTCTCCTTCCACCCACATCCCTCACCGGCCCCTCTTTTTTACCCTCCTTCTCACACCCTCCCACTC
Organism: Penaeus vannamei; assembly: GCF_042767895.1. Lineage (NCBI taxonomy): Eukaryota > Metazoa > Arthropoda > Malacostraca > Decapoda > Penaeidae > Penaeus > Penaeus vannamei. Next base: position 8,383,808 of record NC_091581.1, read on the forward strand.
CCTCCCTCCCCTTTTCCCTCACCTTCCGCTACTCCCCCTCCCTCCTTTTCACCCTCCTTCCTCCCTCCCTCCCTCCTTTTCACTCTTCTTCTACATCCCTTCCCCCCCCCATCCCTATTCACCCACGCCACCTCCACCCAACCCTTCCCCTCCAAACCTTCCACCCTCTTTCTTACCCCCAACCTTCCCCCTCCATCCCCTCCCTCTTTCCTACTCCCCCACCCTCCCTTCTACACCCCCTCCCTTCCCCCCTTCCCCCTCCCTCTTCCCCTCCTCCCCCCACCCTCCCTTCCTACTCCCCCTGCACCTCCCTTCTACCGCCCCCTCCATCTCAACCCTCCCCCCACCCTCCCTTCCTACTCCCCCCACCTCTCCTTCTACACCCCCTCCCTTCCCTCCCCCTCCCCTCCCTCCCCCCTCCTTCCTACCCCACCCCCTCCCTCCATCCCCACCCCCACCCTCCATCTACACCCCCTCCCATCCCTCCCTTCCCCCTCCCTCCCCAACTGCCAGCACCGCCACAGCCTCTGCAAACACAGTCGGAAATTAAACGCCACGCCAAGATGGATGTCCCTGGATTATCTGCTGCTGCATCTCGCCCTCTTGTCTGGCCGGCTCCCGACGCGGATCAGGAGGAAGGAGGGAGGAGGAGAGGGAGGAGGAGGGGGAGGAAGGAAGGGGAGAGGAGGAGAGAGGAGGAGGAGGACGGGAGGAGAGGAGGAGGAGGGAGGGTAGAGGTAGGAGGGGGGAAGGGAGGAAGGAAGGAGGAGGGGATGGTGGATCGAGGATGAGGAAGGGGGAGGAGGAGGGATGAGGGGAGGGGGAGGGAGGGTGAGAGGGGGAGGAGAGGAGGAAAGGAAGGGGGAGGGAGGAGGAGGAGAGGGAGGTGAAGGAGGGAGGAGGAGGAGGAAGGAGGAAGGAGGTGTTGGAGGTGAGGGGATGAGGGGGAGGGTGGTGGTGGAGGAGGGAAGGAGGGAGGGGGAGGGAGGAGGAGGGTGGGAGGGGGTGGGAGAGGAGGAAGGGGGAGGGGGAGAAGGGAGGAAGAAAGGGGAGGGGGAGGAAAAGGAGGCAGAGGAGGAAGTGGAGGTTGAGGGGAAGAGGAAGAGGAAAAGCTGGAAATGGTGCTGATGGAATGTTAAGAGGAAGAGGAAGAAGAGGAGAAGGAGGAAAGAGATGGAAAAGTGTCATCACTATTATAGTTGACGTCATCACCATTATCATTACTCTCATTGCTTTTATCTTTGTTATCAAAGTAATCCTTGTCATTAATTTTAAATACTAGTTGAATCTACTTTACAACTATAACTGATATCATTATCATTATGAAATATGTTGTTATTATTGGTGTTATTTTCATTATCACCA
>NC_091581.1:8404478-8409478 GCF_042767895.1 Penaeus vannamei
CTCATAAAGCGTTCTCACTCACACAACGGAAAGGGTTAAACGCGGGAAATATGAGATCCAAGACGACATTTCTGCAAGATCTCTCACCTCCTCTTTTGTTCCTGTCTCTGCCTCGTGTGAGTGTGTGCCGCTGGGTGTCTTACTCTGCAGAAGAAAATCAATGAAAACCAAAGCACTATTTTTCACATATTGCAAATTTATAAGAAGCGATTATGTATTTTGTTATTTTCCTCTATTTGCAGACTCCAGGTTTTTCCGTATCAGGCTAATGTGAAAAGACAAAGGCAGTAAAAGTGTTGAAAAAAACGTGATAGTGACTTAGTAATGCTACTTGTTTTTTTGTTTTTGTTTTTCTCTCTCCTTTCGTGGACAAATAGTTTGCTTAATCAACAGTAAATCAAAGCTACTTTTAAAACAACCTTTAAATTAACCGTTAAAAATGCCATAAAATGGGACCTATTGTTAAGATAGATAGATAGAATGAGAGAGAGAGAGAGAGAGAGAGAGAGAGAGAGAGAGAGAGAGAGAGAGAGAGAGAGAGAGAGAGAGAGAGAGAGAGAGAGAGAGAGAGAGAGAGAGAGAGAGAGAGAGAGAGAGAGAGAATAGAAAGACGGGGATAAATAGATAGATAGAGAGAAAGAGGGAGGGTGAGGAGAGGGAGACAGAGAGAAAGAGAAGAGAGAGAGAGAAAGACGGAGATAGATAAATAAAGAGAGAGAGGAAAAGGAGACAGAGGGAGAGAAGGAGACAGAGGGAGAAAAGGAGACAGAGAGAGACAGAGAGAGAGAGAGGGGGGGGGGTAGAGGAGAGGGAGACAGAGAGAGAGGAGAGAGAGAGAGAGAGAGGAGAGAAAGATGGAGATAGATGGATAGAGAGAGGGGGGGGAGACGGAGATAGATAGATAGATAGATAGAGATAGATTGACAGATAGATAGAGATAGATAGACAGACAGGGAGAGAGAAAGAGAGGGAAGGTGAGCAGAGGAAGAAAGAGAAAGAGAGAATTGAGAGTGAGAGGGAGAGAGAAAGAGAAGAGAAAGACGGAGATATATATATATAGAGAGGGGGGAGACAGACACAGAGAGAGAAAGAGAGAGATTGAGAGTCAGAGGGAGAGAGAGAGAGAGAGAGAGAAAGACGGAGATAGATATATAGAGAGGGAGAGAGAGAGGGAGAGAAAGAAAGAAAGAGAGGAGGGAGGGAGGGAGAGGAAATGGAGGAGAAAGAGAGAAAGAGAGAGTTAAGGGAGAGAGAGAGAGAGAGAGAGAGAGAGAGAGAGAGAGAGAGAGAGAGAGAGAGGGAGGGAGGGAGGGAGGGAGAAGATATGGAGACAAAGAGAGAGAGAGGAAATTGAGTTAGAGAGAGAGGATGTAAGTGAGTGAGAGAGAGAGAGAGAGAGGATGAAAGTGAGTGAGAGAGAGAGAGAGAGAGAGAGAGAGAGCGAGAGAGAGAGAAAGAAAGAGAAAGAGGGAGGGAGGGAGGGAGAGGAAATGGAGACAAAGACAGAGAGGAGAGTGAGTGAGTGAGAGAGAAAGAGAGAGAGAGAGAGAGAGAAGAGAGAGAGAGAGAGAGAGAGAGAGAGAGAGAGAGAGAGAGAGAGAGAGAGAGAGAGAAAGAGATAGATAAAGAGAAAGAGGAAGAGAGAGAGAGAAAGAGAGAGAGAAAGAGAAAGAGAGAGTGAGAGAGAGAGGAGAGAGAGAGAGAGAGAGAGAGAGAGAGAGAGAGAGAGAGAGAGAGAGAGAGAGAGAGAGAGAGAGAGAGAGAGAGAGGGAGGGAGGATGGGAGGGGGGGAGAGGAGAGGGAGGCAGAGAGAGAGAGGAAAGGGGAGGGGGGAGTGAGACATTATCATCTTTAGCATTATTAGCATTGTTATTCTCTTTTTGCAACCTTTGCATAAATGGCGACTCCGATGACAACAGAGAGAGGAGAAAGCGAGAGAGAGAGAGAGAGAGAGAGAGAGAGAGAGAGAGAGAGAGAGAGAGAGAGAGAGAGAGAGAGAGAGAGAGAGACTCCGATGACAACACATGCGATTTCTTATTATGTCCAAATAAATTCTTGCTTGATCGGCGAAGCCAGTGAACAAGAGAGGATTCGGAAAAGGCTTGTTCATCTTCTGCGAGAACAGCTGTTCGTTTACTTGATTAACTCTTCCGTGTTTTGTTTTGTTATTTCTTTCTTTCTTTCTTCTACTTCTTTTCTTATTTCAGTTTTTTAATACAGGGATGTTTATCATTCTCTCTTTCTGTCTTCATCGATGCCTTTCTTTGTCTCTCTTTGTCCATCGCTCTATCTGTCTGTCTGTCTGTCTCTGTCTCTGTATTTGTATCTGTGCTTGTATGTTTCCCTTTCCCTCTTCCTCTCTCTCTCTCTCTCTCTCTCTCCGTCTCGCTCTTCCTCTTTCTCTCTCCGTTTCCCTCTCCCCTCCTTTCTCTATCTATCTATCTATATGCTATTTCTATTTTGTTGCCTTGCTTTGTTTTCATGCACCTTCATGCAAGGCATTTCTCAAGGAACAAATAGGTGTTTCCAAGAAAGGTTCCCTCACCGCCCAGAGCAGCCAGCCTCTGGCTCTGATGATAATGATGAAAACAACAATTATAATGATAATAATCGCTATGATGATGACAATGATGACGGTGATGAATGATATTAATAGTAATAGGAATAATAATAATAATAATAGTAATAATAATTATGCAAAAAGGAGAGAAAGGGAAAATCAGAACATATTTATAATTCAAATCAATCTTATCCATAAAACCTTTGAAATATAAGATATATCTTCGACATGTCCGTGCATCAGTGTTTGTGAAAAATTAAATCTATTAGTGAATTCCAGCTTTAGTGAAAGCGTCCGTGGTGTAGCGGTTAGCACGACGGTCTCTAAAACCGTAGACCCGGGTTCGATTCCCGGCGGATGCCATATATATATATTTTTTTTTTTTCTTTTATCTCTTCTTGATCTTTTCCTTGACATAGAGACAAGACCTTCAATCTATAACGCAAGTTCTCACAAAGAATAAATCTATAAAATCAAACGGAAGCATGATCAGCCGTGGAATACAACACGATGACTTGCAAATTGTTTACCAGCACTTCTAATAGTTTGTAAGGGAGAGAGAGGGTGAAGGAGAGAGAGAGAGAGAGAGAGAGAGAGAGAGAGAGAGAGAGAGAGAGAGAGAGAGAGAGAGAGAGAGAGAGAGAGAGAGAGAGAGAGAGAGAGAGAGAGAGAATGAAGTACCGTTTTCACTAGTAATTACCTCCTGGCTTTTGCCAAGGAAACTTGTTTCTTGTTTCCAATTATTTGTCTATACTGATTAGAAGAACGTAACAGAGATGTACCTACAGCGTATACGTTCTGCTTGCATATTTGGTGACAAACTTCTCTCTTTCTCTCTCTCTCCCTTCTTTCTCTCTCTCTCTCTCTCACTCACTCTCTCTCTATCTATGTCCATCTATCTTAACAATTGATCACATTTTATGGCATCTTTTTATCGATGGATTTAAAGGTCAGTTTAAAAGTGCCCTTGATTTACTGTTTATTAAGTAATCTTTTTGTCCACGAAATGAGATAAAAAACAAAACAAAAAAACAAAAACAAACAGGTAGCGTACACAAAGAATATGAAGTATCATTGGATTCATACTTTGTAATTAGATAAGTATAATGCTTATTTACGTAACTTCTATGATAGCATTTTAAATTGACTTCGTATCAGGTGAGGTTGGTTCAGGAGAAAGGGGACGGAAGGGGAAGAGAACGGGAAGGAGAAGACTTTTGGGCACTAGGAGAAAGGAGCGAAAGGTGGGGGGAGAGAGAGGAGGGAGGGGGAGAGAGAGTGTTGCAGTTTGTTTGAGAGGGAGATGGAGAAAGAGAGAGAAAGAGAGAATTAGACAGTGAGAAAGAGAGAAATAATGACACGCTATCAAGAAGGATGTTAAAACAGAAAGGAATTTCACCGCGAAAATCCCTGAAGGAGTTTGCAAAGCGCGATTTCCTGTCAGAGCGGTTTTGAGTCTCTTTTCCTCAGTGAAGTAACGAACCAAAATGCTGACCTTAATCAACCATGATTTATTATTTATTACTCTTTATTACCAAGTTTTTATTACTATTATTTTTATTACTATCATTTATTTCACTTCATTATTATTATCATTATTATTACTATCATTTTTATCATTATTATTACTATCATTTTTATTATTATTATTATCATCATTATCATTTCTGCTATCGTTGCTATTAGTATCATCATTAATTTCTACACTATTATCTTAATCATTATCATTATCATGATTAAAATCATTATTGTTATTATCATCATCATGATGATCATTATCATCATCATTTGCATTATCTTTATCATTACTATTATCCTTCTCATTATTTTCACTATTTTCATATAGGCCTTTTATGTAACCTTGTTACTTGCTTTTCATATTTCTTCTTTGTCTTTTCTTTTCCTTTTTCATCCTTTGCGCATTTTACTTTGTTGTTTTTATCAGTTTCTTACGCCTTTGATTCTTACCTTCGGTGATGCTGTATTTTTTGTTTTATTATGAGATTTGAATGTTATTAGATCGCGGCTGATTGGGGAAAGAAATTACGAGAAACTGTTTATGGCCAGGTATTGATACACAGAGAGAAAGAGAGAAAATAACGAAGAAAACAAGACAAAAACAGAGATACAGCATAGGCTTATGTGAAAAGGAAAAATAAAAAGGAAACGAGTATTAAGAGATTATCGGTCAAGGCAGGAAATGGGGAAAGAGGAATTAACAGAAATATCAAATAGATGATAAGGGAAAAATGTCAGAAAGACAAAAAGGAATCATCAAAAATGATCATCATTTTTATTATCATTTTTATTATCATTATGATTATTGTTATTATCATCTTCATTATTATTATTATTATCATTAGTAGTAGTACTAGTAGTATCATCATTATTATTATCATAATAATAATAATCATAATTGTTAATTTTACCATTATCGTTA
>NC_091581.1:8419478-8421978 GCF_042767895.1 Penaeus vannamei
TTGTTTTCGGCGTCTCATGAGGGCAATTTAGAGACAGTCGTATTTTATCCTTATTGGGTATTTCAAAGTTAGCCAAGAACAGAGTGGATATGGCGTGGTTGATAATTTTATCTAAATCGATGGGACTGAAGTATGACTGTGATTATAGGCGTATGATAACACGTCACATTAGAATACTTTATTATTATTATTTCCGTTTCAATTAATTTTAATTCATGGTAGACATAGACAATTCTAAGAATTCACACATCGTATTGCTATAATAAAATTAAAATCCACATAACGTATTTAGCATAATCTACATAAACACTATCCGAATACAAGACCCAACGGAGACTGCGTTCCTCTGTTTTAAAATCTTAATTTGCTTACACACTCATCAAGAGAGAGAAAGAGAGGCGCACAAGATAAAGAATTAAGTGGGAAAATAATGTTTATTCATGGATGTAGATAAAAGATATATGTTGTTTCACTTTTGAATAAGTAATTTTTTTTTCGTTAGTTTCTTGGTTAGCGACGTAATTACCAATAGAATGTGTTAGAGTTTGTATTTCTTTTTTCTTTTCTTTTTTTTTTAATCCTACAAAATCTAATCATTCTTATATACAATAATATTTCATCACGATTGCTCTTCTGCGTCCATTTGTAGCCACAGAACAATTTACTTTTAGAAAAGAAATGCGTAGAGGTGAGAGAAGGACGAATACGGAGATGAAATATGAAAAGAGAGGAAGAGGATGAAAATCAAACACATCATATATATATATATATATATATATATATATATATATATATATATATATATATATATATTTATTTATTTATTTATTTATGTGTCTATATATATATTGGTATTACGAAACTTTCGGCTTGCGTGAATAACCTACATCAACTAATCTTATATATCATAATCTATTTATGTATGTATGTGTAACTATTTTTTCGTGCTTTGCATAGATATGTCACTTGTATCTGGTGTATCAAGAGTTATAGAATGACACTGCAGTAGCAATAGATACTGAATGAGTGCAAACATAACGTAGGCACATAGATAAACATAAAGAATTGCGAACTATTGTGCTTAAGGAAGACATATACAGTGTTTATATTCCGAGTGTATATATAAAAATATATATACACATGCGTGTGTGTGTGCTGCTCTACGTAAGAATATATGAATAAATAACCTCTCCGATCGGGACTCGAACCGCCGCGTTGCAGGCAGGGAACTGCAAGACGGCCGTCTTGCAGTTCCCTGCCTGCAACGCGGCGGTTCGAGTCCCGATCGGAGAGTTATTTATTCATCAAATCAGTGCGGTAGTGTGTAAAGGAGAGTAAAGGAAGTAGGAACTAAAGAGAAGGAAACAAAGCATATCTAAAGAGAAAGAATGAGAGGAGAAAGAAAATATGAAAAGAAAGGGAATAAGAGATAGAGAGAGAACGAAAAAGAAACAAAGGAAAGGGGACTGGAAAGAATGGTGCGCGTATAAGGTAGAAAGAAGAAGAAAGAAGGGAGAACAAAAAGAGATAAATGGCGTAAAGGAGGAGGAGAAAGAAGGATGAAGAAGAAAAGATTGATAAAAAGGGACCCAGGAAGAGGAAGAAGAGTAATTAAAGGGTAAGAAAGAGCAAAACGACGAAGAATGAAGAGGGAGAATTGTAGTTAAAGTGGGAATAAAGAGAGGAAGGGGGAAGATAAAAAGTGAGAGAGAGAAAAAAGAAATAGAGAAAAAAGGAAAAGAAAGATACAGAGAGAGAAAAGAAGAAACAGGGGACAACGAAGGAAAGGGGTAATTAGAGAAAAAGGGAGAAATAAAGTAAGAGAGAAGTATTTTTATAAGAGTAAGAAGAAAAATATAGAAAGAAAGAAAGAAAAAATAAGAAAAACAGTAAAATTTACGTGTAGTTTTACATATATGTGCGCGTGCATGTGTGTGTGTGTGTGTGTGTTTATATGTGTGTGTGACTGAGTGTGACCGTGTGTGTGTAAGTGTGTCTGTGTACGTATGTGTGTGTGTTTGCGTGTGTGATCGAGTTGTCTGACGAATCTCTATGGATGCTGACGAACTCTCCTCGCTCCTCCCTCTGGCAGCAGTAGAAGCAGTAGTAATGGTTATTAAATATCATAACCATTGCCTTGTAGCACAGTTCGCCCTTCCTCCGGCGCTCGGCTTCCCTCCTCGGCCCAAGGCGTGTCGACTCGCCAGCACTCACGACTGACTGTCTCCAGCCTCCAAAGGCGTAACACAACGACGATTTTAAGGGACATTTTGTGAAAGAAACCGGGTATTGGCTCAGAATTAGTAAACAAATAGATATGGGCTTTTGAATGGAATGGGGAATTTCCTCTCAGTTTCACGGGAGAGAAAATGTTTTTATCATCATCATCACTACGGTCATTGTCATCGTTATCATCACTGTTATTATGACCTTTATCGTTGGTATTATAGTAAGAGTTATCATTATTATTACTGTCATTATTTTCGGACTCATTCGTAAT